>NW_027274955.1:0-74322 GCF_030028105.1 Mobula birostris
GGAAGCTTTGGGACGTGCGCGAAAACACAGTGATATAGGGGATGGTATGACACGTGTGTGAGAACACGGCGATATAGGCGAAATTATGAGAGGTGCGCGAAAACACGGCGATACAGGAGAATTAATGAGAAGAGCGAAAACATAGCGATCTAGGTGAAGACATGAGAGGTGCGCGAAAACACGGCGATATAGGGGAAGCTATGAGAGGTGAGCAAAAACACGGCGATATAGGGGAATCTATGAGAGGTGAGCAATAACACAGCGATAAAGGTGAAGCTATGGGATGTGCGCGAAAAGACAGCGATATAGGGGAAGGTATGAGAGGTGCGCGAAAACACAGCGATACAGGGGAAGGTATGAGAGGAGTACGAAAACAGATGATATAGTGGAAGTTATGAGAGGTGCGTGAAAACCCAGCGATATAGGGGACGTTAAGAGATGTGCATGAAAACACCACGATATTGGGGAAGCCATGAGAGGTGCACAAAAATACAGCGATAGAGGAGAAGTTATGAGAGGTGCGTGAAAACACAACGATATAGGGGGAGGTATGAGAGGTGCACGAAAACACAGCGATATGGGAGAATGTATGGGAGGTGCGCGAAAACAGGGCGATATAGGGGAAGGTATGAGAGGTGCTCGAAGGCACAGGAATATAGGGGATGCTATGGGAGGTGCGCGAAAACACAGTGAAATAGGGGAAGACATGAGAGGTGCGCAAAAGCAGGGCAATATAGTGGAAGCTATGGGATGTGCGCGACAACACAGAGATACAGGGGAATGCATCAGAGGTGCGAGAAAACACAGCGATATTGGGGACGCTATGGGACTTGCGCGAAAACACAGTGATATAGGGGAAGGTATGAGAGGTGTGCGAGAACACGGCGATATGAGGAAATTATAAGAGGTGCAGGAAAACACAGCGATATAGGGGACGGTATGAGACGAGCACGAATACACGGCGATATTGGGGAAGCCATGAGAGGTGCGTGAAAACACAGCGATATAGGGGAAGGTATGAGAGGTGCACGAAGACACAGCGATATAGGGGACGGTATGAGATGTGTATGAAAACACGGTGATATAGGGGAAGCTATGAGAGGTACGCGAAAACACGGTGATATAGGGGAAAGTATGAGAGGTGCGCGAAAACTTGGCGTTACATGGGAATGCATCAGAAGTGCGAGAAAACACAGCGATGTAGTTGAAGACATGAGAGGTGCGCGAAAACAGGGCAATATAGTGGAAGCTATGGAAGGTGCGCGAAAACAGGGCGATATAGGGGAAGGTATGAGAGGTGTGCGAAAACACAGCGATATAGGGGACTTTATGGGAGGTGCGCGAATACACAGCGATATAGGGGACGTTAAGAGATGTGCATGAAAACACCGCGATATTGGGGAAGCCATGAGAGGTGCACAAAATACAGCGATATAGGAGAAGTTATGAGAGGTGCGTGAAAACAAAGCGACATAGGGGGAGGTATGAGAGGTGCACGAAAACACAGCGATATAGGGGAATGTATGGGAGGTGCGTGAAAACAGGGCTATATAGGGGAAGGTAAGAGGGGTGCGCGAAGGCACAGCAATATAGGGGATGCTATGGGAGGTGCATGAAAACACAGCGATATAGGGGAATGTATGTGAAGTGCGCGAAAACAGGGCGATATAGGGGAAGGCAAGAGAGTTGCGCGAAGGCACTGCTATATAGGGGAATGTATGGGAAGTGCGCGAAAACAGGGCGATACAAGGGAATGCATCAGAGGTGCGAGAAAACACAGCGATATAGGGGACGCTATGGGACGTGCGCAAAAACACAGTGATATAGGGGAAGGTATGAGAGGTCTGTGAGAGCACAGCGATATAGGGGAAATTATAAGAGGTGTGCGAAAACATGGTAATACAGGGGAATGTTTCAGAGGTGCGAGAAAACACCGCGATATAGGGGAAGTAATGATTGGAGCGAAAAATAGCGATATAGGTGAAGACATGCGAGGTGTGCGAAAAAACGGCGATATAGGGGAAGTTATGAGAGATGAGCAATAACACAGCGATAAAGGTGAAGCTATGGGATGTGCGCGAAAAGACAGCGATATGGGGAAGGTATGAGAGGTGTGCGAAAACAGCGATGTAGGCGAAGCTATGGGAGGTGTGCGAAAACACAGCGATATAGGGGACGGTATGAGACGTGCATGAATACACGGCGATATTGAGGAAGCCATGAGAGATGCGTGAAAACACAGCGATATAGGGGAAAGTATAGGAGGTGCGCAAAAACAGGGCGATATAGGGGAAGGTGTGAGAGGTGCACGAAGGTACAGCGATATAGGGGCTGCTATGGGAAGTGCGCGAAAACACAGTGATATAGGGGACGGTATGAGATGTGTATGAAAACATGGTGATATAGGGGAAGCTAAGAGAGGTACGCGAAAACACGGCGATATAGGGGAAAGTATGAGAGGTGCGTGAAAACTTGGCGTTACATGGGAATGCATCAGAAGTGCGAGAAAACACAGTGATGTAGGAGAAGACATGAGAGTTCTGCCAAAACAGAGCAATATAGTGGAAGCTATGGGATGTGCACGAAAACAGGGCGATATAGGGGAAGGTATGAGAGGTGCGCGAAAACACAGCGATATAGGGGACGCTATGGGACGTGCGCGAAAACACAGTGATGTAGGGGAAGGTATGAGAGAAGCACAAAAACACAGCGATATAGGGGAAGTTATGAGAGGTGCGCAAAAATACAGCAATGTAAGAGAAGTTATGAGAGGTGCGTGAAAACACAACGATATAGGGGAAGGTATGAGAGGTGCACAAAAACACAGCGATATAGGAGAAATTATGAGAGGTGCGTGAAAGCACAGCGATATAGGGGAACTAATGAGAGGAGCGAAAACATAGCGATCTAGGTGACGACATGAGAGTTGCACGAAAACGCAGCGATATAGGGGATGCTATGGGAGGTGCGCGAATACACAGCGATATAGGGAACGTTATGAGATGTGCATAACAACACGGCGATATAGGGGAAGTTATGAGAGGTGCGCAAAAACACGGCGATACAGGGGAAGCTATGAGAGATGAGCAATAACACAGCAATAAAGGTGAATCTATGGGATGTGCGCAAAAAGACATCAATTTAGGGGAAGGAATGAAGGGGCGCAAGGAACAGCGATATAGGGGAAGGTATGAGAGGTGCGCAAGGCACAGCGATATAGGGGGAGGTATGAGAGGTGCGCAAGGCACAGCGATATAGGGGGAGGTATGAGAGGTGCATGAAAACACAGCGATATAGGGGAAGGTATGGAAGGTGCTCGAAAACAGGGTGATATAGATGAAGTTATGAGAGGTATGTGAAGGCACAGCAATATAGGGGATGCTATGGAAGGTGTGCGAAAACACGGTGATATAAGGGAAAACATGAGAGGTGCGCGAAAACACGGCGATATAGGGAAAGCTATGAGAGGTGAGCAAAAACATGGCGATACAGGGGAAGCTATAAGAGGTGAGCAATAACACAGCGATAAAGGTGAATCTATGGGATGTGCGCGAAAAGACAGCGATATAGGGGAAGCTATGAGAGGTGCGCAAGGCACAGCGATATAGGGGATGCTATGGGAGGTGCGTGAATACACAGCGATATAGGGGACGTGATGAGATGTGCATGAAAACGCAGCGATATTAGGGAAGGTATCAGAGGTGCACAAAAACACAGCGATATAGGAGAAGTTATGAGAGGTGTGCGAAAATACAGCGATATAGGCGAAGATATGAAAGGTGCACGAAAGCACAGAGATATATTCGGGAAGGAATGGGAGGTGCACGAATACACAGCAATATAGGGGACGTTGTGATATGTGCATGAAAACACAGCCATATAGGGGAAGGTATGAGAGGTGCACGAAGGCACAGCGATATAGGGGATGCTATGGGAGTGCGCGAAAACACAGCGATATAGGAGACGGTATGAGATGTGCATAAAAACATGGCGTTACAGGGGAATGCATCAGAGGTGCCAGAAAACACAGCGATGTAGTGGAAGACATGAGAGGTGCACGAAAACAGGGCATTATAGTGGAAGGTACGGGATGTGCGCGAAAACAGGGCGATATAGGGGAAGGTATGAGAGGTGCGCGAGAACACGGCGATATAGGGGACATAATGAGAGCTGTGCGAAAACAGAGATACGGGAGAATGTATCAATTGTGTGAGAAAACACAGCGATATAGGGGAAGTATTGAGAGGAGCGAAAACATAGCGATCTAGGTGAAGACATGAGAGCTGAGCAAAAACACAGCGATACAGGGGAAGCTATGAGAGGTGAGCAATAACACAGCGATAAAGCTGAATCTATGGGATGTGCACAAAAAGACAGCGATATAGGGGAAGCTATGAGAGGTGCGCAAGGCACAGCGATATAGGGGATGCTATGGGAGGTGCGCGAATACACAGCGATATAGGGGACGTGATGAGATGTGCATGAAAACTCAGCGATATTCGGGAAGGTATGAGAGGTGCACAAAAACTCAGTGATATAGAAGAAGTTATGAGAGGTGTGTGAAAACAGCGATATAGGGGAAGGTATGAAAGGTGCACGAAAACACAGCGACATAGGGGAAGGAATCGGAGGTGCGCGAAAACTGTGCGATATTGGGGATGGTATGAGATGTGCATAAAAACACGGCAATATAGGGGAAGTTATGAGAGGTACGCAAAAATACAGCAATACAGGAGAAGGTATGAGAGGTGCGTGAAAAGACAGCGATATAAGGGGAGGTATGAGAGGTACACGAAAACACAGTGATATAGGGGAAGTTATGGGAGGTGCTCGAAAACAGGGTGATATAGGGAAAGGTATGAGAGGTGTGCGAAGGCACAGCAATATAGGGGATGGTATGGGAGGTGCACGAAAACACAGCGATATAGGGGAAGATATGAGAGGTGTGCGAGAACACGTTGAAACAGGGAACAGTATCAGAAGTGCGAGAACACAGAGTGATAGAGGGGAAGTAATGAGAGGAGCGGAAACACAGCGATATAGGTGAAGACATGAGAGGTGCGCGAAAACACGGCAATATAGGGTAAGCTATGAGAGGTAAGCAATAACACAGCGATAAAGTTGAAGTTATGGGATGTGCGCGAAAACAGGGCCATATAGGGGAAGGTATGAGAGGTGCGCGAGAACACGGCGATATAGGGGAAATAATGAGAGCTGTGCGAAAACAGAGATACGGGAGAATGTATCAATTGTGTGAGAAAACACAGCGATATAGGGGAAGTATTGAGAGGAGCGAAAACATAGCGATCTAGGTGAAGACATGAGAGCTGAGCAAAAACACAGCGATACAGGGGAAGCTATGAGAGGTGAGCAATAACACAGCGATAAAGCTGAATCTATGGGATGTGCACAAAAAGACAGCGATATAGGGGAAGCTATGAGAGGTGCGCAAGGCACAGCGATATAGGGGATGCTATGGGAGGTGCGCGAATACACAGCGATATAGGGGACGTGATGAGATGTGCATGAAAACTCAGCGATATTCGGGAAGGTATGAGAGGTGCACAAAAACTCAGTGATATAGAAGAAGTTATGAGAGGTGTGTGAAAACACAGCGATATAGGGGAAGGTATGAAAGGTGCACGAAAACACAGCGACATAGGGGAAGGAATCGGAGGTGCGCGAAAACTGTGCGATATTGGGGATGGTATGAGATGTGCATAAAAACACGGCAATATAGGGGAAGTTATGAGAGGTACGCAAAAATACAGCAATACAGGAGAAGGTATGAGAGGTGCGTGAAAAGACAGCGATATAAGGGGAGGTATGAGAGGTACACGAAAACACAGCGATATAGGGGAAGTTATGGGAGGTGCTCGAAAACAGGGTGATATAGGGAAAGGTATGAGAGGTGTGCGAAGGCACAGCAATATAGGGGATGGTATGGGAGGTGCACGAAAACACAGCGATATAGGGGAAGATATGAGAGGTGTGCGAGAACACGTTGAAACAGGGAACAGTATCAGAAGTGCGAGAACATAGAGTGATAGAGGGGAAGTAATGAGAGGAGCGGAAACACAGCGATATAGGTGAAGACATGAGAGGTGCGCGAAAACACGGCAATATAGGGTAAGCTATGAGAGGTAAGCAATAACACAGCGATAAAGTTGAAGTTATGGGATGTGCGCGAAAACAGGGCGATATAGGGGAAGATATGAGAGGTGCGCGAAGGCACAGAGATACAGGGGATGCTATGGGAGGTGCGTGAATACACAGAGATATAGGGGACGTTATGAGATGTGCATGAAAACACATCAATATAGGGAAAGGTATGAGATGTGCGCAAAAATACATCGATATAGGGGAAGGTATGAGAGGTGCGCGAAAACAGCGATGTAGGCGAAGCTATGGGAGGTGCGTGAAAGCACAGCGATATAGGGGAAGGTACGAGATGTGCATGAATACACGGCGATAGTCGGGAAGCCGTCAGAGGTGTGCGAAAACACAACGATATAGGGGAAGGTATGAGAGGTGCGCGAAAACACAGTGATATAGGGGAAGTTATGAGAGGAGCGCGAAAACAGGGCGATAGAGGGGAAGTTATGAGAGGTGCGTGAAAACCCAGCGACATTGGGGACGTTATGAGATGTGCATGAAAACACGGTGATATTGGGGAAGGTATGAGAGGTGTGCAAAAACACAGCGGTATACGGGAATGCATGAGAGGTGCACGAAAACAGCGAAATAGGTGAAGGAATGGGAGGTGCGCGAAAACAGGGCGATATTTGGGAAGGTATGAGAGGTGCGCGAAAGCACAGCGATATAAGGGAAGCTATGGGAGGTGCGCAAATATACAGCGATATAGAGGACGTTATGAGATGTGCATAACAACACGGCGATATTAGGGAAGCTATGAGAGGTGAGCAATAACACAGCGATAAAGGTGAATCTATGGGATGTGTGCGAAAAGACAGCGATACAGGGGAAGTTATGAGATGTGGATGAAAACGCAGTGATATTAGGGAAGGTATGAGAGGTGCACAAAAACACAGCGATATAGGAGAAGTTAAGAGAGGTGCGTGAAATCACAACGATATAGGGGAAGGTATGAGAGGTTCACGGAGGCACAGCGATATAGGGATGCTATGGGAGGTGCGCGAAAACACAGCGATATAGGAGACGGTATGAGATGTGCATAAAAACATGGCGATATAGGGGGAGGTATGAGAGGTGCGCGTAAACACGGCGATACAGGGGAAGCTATGAGAGATGAGCAATAACACAGCAATAAAGGTGAATCTATGGGATGTGCGCAAAAAGACATCAATTTAGGGGAAGGAATGAAGGGGCGCAAGGAACAGCGATATAGGGGAAGGTATGAGAGGTGCGCAAGGCACAGCGATATAGGGGGAGGTATGAGAGGTGCGCAAGGCACAGCGATATAGGGGAAGGTATGAGAGGTGCATGAAAACACAGCGATATAGGGGAAGGTATGGAAGGTGCTCGAAAACAGGGTGATATAGATGAAGTTATGAGAGGTATGTGAAGGCACAGCAATATAGGGGATGCTATGGAAGGTGTGCGAAAACACGGTGATATAAGGGAAAACATGAGAGGTGCGCGAAAACACGGCGATATAGGGAAAGCTATGAGAGGTGAGCAAAAACATGGCGATACAGGGGAAGCTATAAGAGGTGAGCAATAACACAGCGATAAAGGTGAATCTATGGGATGTGCGCGAAAAGACAGCGATATAGGGGAAGCTATGAGAGGTGCGCAAGGCACAGCG
Organism: Mobula birostris; assembly: GCF_030028105.1. Lineage (NCBI taxonomy): Eukaryota > Metazoa > Chordata > Chondrichthyes > Myliobatiformes > Myliobatidae > Mobula > Mobula birostris. Next base: position 7,790 of record NW_027274955.1, read on the forward strand.
ATATAGGGGATGCTATGGGAGGTGCGTGAATACACAGCGATATAGGGGACGTGATGAGATGTGCATGAAAACGCAGCGATATTAGGGAAGTTATCAGAGGTGCACAAAAACACAGCGATATAGGAGAAGTTATGAGAGGTGTGCGAAAATACAGCGATATAGGGGAAGATATGAAAGGTGCACGAAAGCACAGAGATATATTCGGGAAGGAATGGGAGGTGCACGAATACACAGCAATATAGGGGACGTTGTGATATGTGCATGAAAACACAGCCATATAGGGGAAGGTATGAGAGGTGCACGAAAACGCAGCGATATAGGGGAAGGTATGAGAGGTGCACGAAAACACAGCGATATAGGGGAAGGTATGAGAGGTGTGCGAAGGCACAGTGATATTAGGGACGGTATGAGATGTGCATGAAAACACGGAGATATCGGGGAAGAAATGAGAGATGCGTGAAAACACGGCGATATAGGGGAAAGTATGAGAGGTGCGCAAAAACACGGCGATACAGGGGAATGCATCAGAGGTGCGAGAAAACACAGCGATATATGGAAATTAATGAGAGAAGCAAAAACACAGCGATATAGGGGAGACATGAGAGATGCACGAAAACAGGGCAATATAGTGAGAGCTATGGGATGTGCATGAAAACAGGGCGATATAGGGGAAGGTATGAGAGCTGCGCGAAAACACAGCAATATACGGGACTCCATGGGACGTGCGTGTAAACACAGTGATATACGGGAAGGTATGCGAGCTGCGCGAGAACACGGCGATATAGGGGGAAGTAGGAGAGGTGCGCGAAAACTTGGTGTTATAGGGGAATGCATCAGAGGTGTGAGAAAACACAGCGATATAGGGGAAGACATGAGAGGTGCGTGAAAACTGGGCAATGTAGTGGAAGCTTTGGGACGTGCGCGAAAACACAGTGATATAGGGGATGGTATGACACGTGTGTGAGAACACGGCGATATAGGCGAAATTATGAGAGGTGCGCGAAAACACGGCGATACAGGAGAATTAATGAGAAGAGCGAAAACATAGCGATCTAGGTGAAGACATGAGAGGTGCGCGAAAACACGGCGATATAGGGGAAGCTATGAGAGGTGAGCAAAAACACGGCGATATAGGGGAATCTATGAGAGGTGAGCAATAACACAGCGATAAAGGTGAAGCTATGGGATGTGCGCGAAAAGACAGCGATATAGGGGAAGGTATGAGAGGTGCGCGAAAACACAGCGATACAGGGGAAGGTATGAGAGGAGTACGAAAACAGATGATATAGTGGAAGTTATGAGAGGTGCGTGAAAACCCAGCGATATAGGGGACGTTAAGAGATGTGCATGAAAACACCACGATATTGGGGAAGCCATGAGAGGTGCACAAAAATACAGCGATAGAGGAGAAGTTATGAGAGGTGCGTGAAAACACAACGATATAGGGGGAGGTATGAGAGGTGCACGAAAACACAGCGATATGGGAGAATGTATGGGAGGTGCGCGAAAACAGGGCGATATAGGGGAAGGTATGAGAGGTGCTCGAAGGCACAGGAATATAGGGGATGCTATGGGAGGTGCGCGAAAACACAGTGAAATAGGGGAAGACATGAGAGGTGCGCAAAAGCAGGGCAATATAGTGGAAGCTATGGGATGTGCGCGACAACACAGAGATACAGGGGAATGCATCAGAGGTGCGAGAAAACACAGCGATATTGGGGACGCTATGGGACTTGCGCGAAAACACAGTGATATAGGGGAAGGTATGAGAGGTGTGCGAGAACACGGCGATATGAGGAAATTATAAGAGGTGCAGGAAAACACAGCGATATAGGGGACGGTATGAGACGAGCACGAATACACGGCGATATTGGGGAAGCCATGAGAGGTGCGTGAAAACACAGCGATATAGGGGAAGGTATGAGAGGTGCACGAAGACACAGCGATATAGGGGACGGTATGAGATGTGTATGAAAACACGGTGATATAGGGGAAGCTATGAGAGGTACGCGAAAACACGGTGATATAGGGGAAAGTATGAGAGGTGCGCGAAAACTTGGCGTTACATGGGAATGCATCAGAAGTGCGAGAAAACACAGCGATGTAGTTGAAGACATGAGAGGTGCGCGAAAACAGGGCAATATAGTGGAAGCTATGGAAGGTGCGCGAAAACAGGGCGATATAGGGGAAGGTATGAGAGGTGTGCGAAAACACAGCGATATAGGGGACTTTATGGGAGGTGCGCGAATACACAGCGATATAGGGGACGTTAAGAGATGTGCATGAAAACACCGCGATATTGGGGAAGCCATGAGAGGTGCACAAAATACAGCGATATAGGAGAAGTTATGAGAGGTGCGTGAAAACAAAGCGACATAGGGGGAGGTATGAGAGGTGCACGAAAACACAGCGATATAGGGGAATGTATGGGAGGTGCGTGAAAACAGGGCTATATAGGGGAAGGTAAGAGGGGTGCGCGAAGGCACAGCAATATAGGGGATGCTATGGGAGGTGCATGAAAACACAGCGATATAGGGGAATGTATGTGAAGTGCGCGAAAACAGGGCGATATAGGGGAAGGCAAGAGAGTTGCGCGAAGGCACTGCTATATAGGGGAATGTATGGGAAGTGCGCGAAAACAGGGCGATACAAGGGAATGCATCAGAGGTGCGAGAAAACACAGCGATATAGGGGACGCTATGGGACGTGCGCAAAAACACAGTGATATAGGGGAAGGTATGAGAGGTCTGTGAGAGCACAGCGATATAGGGGAAATTATAAGAGGTGTGCGAAAACATGGTAATACAGGGGAATGTTTCAGAGGTGCGAGAAAACACCGCGATATAGGGGAAGTAATGATTGGAGCGAAAAATAGCGATATAGGTGAAGACATGCGAGGTGTGCGAAAAAACGGCGATATAGGGGAAGTTATGAGAGATGAGCAATAACACAGCGATAAAGGTGAAGCTATGGGATGTGCGCGAAAAGACAGCGATATGGGGAAGGTATGAGAGGTGTGCGAAAACAGCGATGTAGGCGAAGCTATGGGAGGTGTGCGAAAACACAGCGATATAGGGGACGGTATGAGACGTGCATGAATACACGGCGATATTGAGGAAGCCATGAGAGATGCGTGAAAACACAGCGATATAGGGGAAAGTATAGGAGGTGCGCAAAAACAGGGCGATATAGGGGAAGGTGTGAGAGGTGCACGAAGGTACAGCGATATAGGGGCTGCTATGGGAAGTGCGCGAAAACACAGTGATATAGGGGACGGTATGAGATGTGTATGAAAACATGGTGATATAGGGGAAGCTAAGAGAGGTACGCGAAAACACGGCGATATAGGGGAAAGTATGAGAGGTGCGTGAAAACTTGGCGTTACATGGGAATGCATCAGAAGTGCGAGAAAACACAGTGATGTAGGAGAAGACATGAGAGTTCTGCCAAAACAGAGCAATATAGTGGAAGCTATGGGATGTGCACGAAAACAGGGCGATACAGGGGAAGCTATGAGAGATGAGCAATAACACAGCAATAAAGGTGAATCTATGGGATGTGCGCAAAAAGACATCAATTTAGGGGAAGGAATGAAGGGGCGCAAGGAACAGCGATATAGGGGAAGGTATGAGAGGTGCGCAAGGCACAGCGATATAGGGGGAGGTATGAGAGGTGCGCAAGGCACAGCGATATAGGGGGAGGTATGAGAGGTGCATGAAAACACAGCGATATAGGGGAAGGTATGGAAGGTGCTCGAAAACAGGGTGATATAGATGAAGTTATGAGAGGTATGTGAAGGCACAGCAATATAGGGGATGCTATGGAAGGTGTGCGAAAACACGGTGATATAAGGGAAAACATGAGAGGTGCGCGAAAACACGGCGATATAGGGAAAGCTATGAGAGGTGAGCAAAAACATGGCGATATAGGGGAAGCTATGAGAGGTGCGCAAGGCACAGCGATATAGGGGATGCTATGGGAGGTGCGTGAATACACAGCGATATAGGGGACGTGATGAGATGTGCATGAAAACGCAGCGATATTAGGGAAGGTATCAGAGGTGCACAAAAACACAGCGATATAGGAGAAGTTATGAGAGGTGTGCGAAAATACAGCGATATAGGCGAAGATATGAAAGGTGCACGAAAGCACAGAGATATATTCGGGAAGGAATGGGAGGTGCACGAATACACAGCAATATAGGGGACGTTGTGATATGTGCATGAAAACACAGCCATATAGGGGAAGGTATGAGAGGTGCACGAAGGCACAGCGATATAGGGGATGCTATGGGAGTGCGCGAAAACACAGCGATATAGGAGACGGTATGAGATGTGCATAAAAACATGGCGTTACAGGGGAATGCATCAGAGGTGCCAGAAAACACAGCGATGTAGTGGAAGACATGAGAGGTGCACGAAAACAGGGCATTATAGTGGAAGGTACGGGATGTGCGCGAAAACAGGGCGATATAGGGGAAGGTATGAGAGGTGCGCGAGAACACGGCGATATAGGGGAAATAATGAGAGCTGTGCGAAAACAGAGATACGGGAGAATGTATCAATTGTGTGAGAAAACACAGCGATATAGGGGAAGTATTGAGAGGAGCGAAAACATAGCGATCTAGGTGAAGACATGAGAGCTGAGCAAAAACACAGCGATACAGGGGAAGCTATGAGAGGTGAGCAATAACACAGCGATAAAGCTGAATCTATGGGATGTGCACAAAAAGACAGCGATATAGGGGAAGCTATGAGAGGTGCGCAAGGCACAGCGATATAGGGGATGCTATGGGAGGTGCGCGAATACACAGCGATATAGGGGACGTGATGAGATGTGCATGAAAACTCAGCGATATTCGGGAAGGTATGAGAGGTGCACAAAAACTCAGTGATATAGAAGAAGTTATGAGAGGTGTGTGAAAACAGCGATATAGGGGAAGGTATGAAAGGTGCACGAAAACACAGCGACATAGGGGAAGGAATCGGAGGTGCGCGAAAACTGTGCGATATTGGGGATGGTATGAGATGTGCATAAAAACACGGCAATATAGGGGAAGTTATGAGAGGTACGCAAAAATACAGCAATACAGGAGAAGGTATGAGAGGTGCGTGAAAAGACAGCGATATAAGGGGAGGTATGAGAGGTACACGAAAACACAGCGATATAGGGGAAGTTATGGGAGGTGCTCGAAAACAGGGTGATATAGGGGAAGGTATGAGAGGTGTGCGAAGGCACAGCAATATAGGGGATGGTATGGGAGGTGCACGAAAACACAGCGATATAGGGGAAGATATGAGAGGTGTGCGAGAACACGTTGAAACAGGGAACAGTATCAGAAGTGCGAGAACACAGAGTGATAGAGGGGAAGTAATGAGAGGAGCGGAAACACAGCGATATAGGTGAAGACATGAGAGGTGCGCGAAAACACGGCAATATAGGGTAAGCTATGAGAGGTAAGCAATAACACAGCGATAAAGTTGAAGTTATGGGATGTGCGCGAAAACAGGGCGATATAGGGGAAGATATGAGAGGTGCGCGAAGGCACAGAGATACAGGGGATGCTATGGGAGGTGCGTGAATACATAGAGATATAGGGGACGTTATGAGATGTGCATGAAAACACATCAATATAGGGAAAGGTATGAGATGTGCGCAAAAATACATCGATATAGGGGAAGGTATGAGAGGTGCGCGAAAACAGCGATGTAGGCGAAGCTATGGGAGGTGCGTGAAAGCACAGCGATATAGGGGAAGGTACGAGATGTGCATGAATACACGGCGATAGTCGGGAAGCCGTCAGAGGTGTGCGAAAACACAACGATATAGGGGAAGGTATGAGAGGTGCGCGAAAACACAGTGATATAGGGGAAGTTATGAGAGGAGCGCGAAAACAGGGCGATAGAGGGGAAGTTATGAGAGGTGCGTGAAAACCCAGCGACATTGGGGACGTTATGAGATGTGCATGAAAACACGGTGATATTGGGGAAGGTATGAGAGGTGTGCAAAAACACAGCGGTATACGGGAATGCATGAGAGGTGCACGAAAACAGCGAAATAGGTGAAGGAATGGGAGGTGCGCGAAAACAGGGCGATATTTGGGAAGGTATGAGAGGTGCGCGAAAGCACAGCGATATAAGGGAAGCTATGGGAGGTGCGCGAATATACAGCGATATAGAGGACGTTATGAGATGTGCATAACAACACGGCGATATTAGGGAAGCTATGAGAGGTGAGCAATAACACAGCGATAAAGGTGAATCTATGGGATGTGTGCGAAAAGACAGCGATACAGGGGAAGTTATGAGATGTGGATGAAAACGCAGTGATATTAGGGAAGGTATGAGAGGTGCACAAAAACACAGCGATATAGGAGAAGTTAAGAGAGGTGCGTGAAATCACAACGATATAGGGGAAGGTATGAGAGGTTCACGGAGGCACAGCGATATAGGGATGCTATGGGAGGTGCGCGAAAACACAGCGATATAGGAGACGGTATGAGATGTGCATAAAAACATGGCGATATAGGGGGAGGTATGAGAGGTGCGCGTAAACACGGCGATACAGGGGAAGCTATGAGAGATGAGCAATAACACAGCAATAAAGGTGAATCTATGGGATGTGCGCAAAAAGACATCAATTTAGGGGAAGGAATGAAGGGGCGCAAGGAACAGCGATATAGGGGAAGGTATGAGAGGTGCGCAAGGCACAGCGATATAGGGGGAGGTATGAGAGGTGCGCAAGGCACAGCGATATAGGGGAAGGTATGAGAGGTGCATGAAAACACAGCGATATAGGGGAAGGTATGGAAGGTGCTCGAAAACAGGGTGATATAGATGACGTTATGAGAGGTATGTGAAGGCACAGCAATATAGGGGATGCTATGGAAGGTGTGCGAAAACACGGTGATATAAGGGAAAACATGAGAGGTGCGCGAAAACACGGCGATATAGGGAAAGCTATGAGAGGTGAGCAAAAACATGGCGATACAGGGGAAGCTATAAGAGGTGAGCAATAACACAGCGATAAAGGTGAATCTATGGGATGTGCGGCGAAAAGACAGCGATATAGGGGAAGCTATGAGAGGTGCGCAAGGCACAGCGATATAGGGGATGCTATGGGAGGTGCGTGAATACACAGCGATATAGGGGACGTGATGAGATGTGCATGAAAACGCAGCGATATTAGGGAAGTTATCAGAGGTGCACAAAACACAGCGATATAGGAGAAGTTATGAGAGGTGTGCGAAAATACAGCGATATAGGGGAAGATATGAAAGGTGCACGAAAGCACAGAGATATATTCGGGAAGGATGGGAGGTGCACGAATACACAGCAATATAGGGGACGTTGTGATATGTGCATGAAAACACAGCCATATAGGGGAAGGTATGCAGAGGTGCACGAAAACGCAGCGATATAGGGGAAGGTATGAGAGGTGCACCGAAAACACAGCGATATAGGGGAAGGTATGAGAGGTGTGCGAAGGCACAGTGATATTAGGGACGGTATGAGATGTGCATGAAAACACGGAGATATCGGGGAAGAAATGAGAGATGCGTGAAACACGGCGATAAGGGGAAAGTATGAGAGGTGCGCAAAACACGGCGATACAGGGGAAGATGCATTCAGAGGTGCGAGAAAACACAGCGATATATGGAAATTAATGAGAGAAGCAAAAACACAGCGATATAGGGGAGACATGAGAGATGCACGAAAACAGGGCAATATAGTGAGAGCTATGGGATGTGCATGAAAACAGGGCGATATAGGGGAAGTATGAGAGCTGCGCGAAAACACAGCAATATACGGGACTCCATGGGACGTGCGTGTAAACACAGTGATATACGGGAAGGTATGCGAGCTGCGCGAGAACACGGCGATATAGGGGGAAGTAGGAGAGGTGCGCGAAAACTTGGTGTTATAGGGGAATGCATCAGAGGTGTGAGAAAACACAGCGATATAGGGGAAGACATGAGAGGTGCGTGAAAACTGGGCAATGTAGTGGAAGCTTTGGGACGTGCGCGAAAACACAGTGATATAGGGGATGGTATGACACGTGTGTGAGAACACGGCGATATAGGCGAAATTATGAGAGGTGCGCGAAAACACGGCGATACAGGAGATTAATGAGAAGAGCGAAAACATAGCGATCTAGGTGAAGACATGAGAGGTCGCGCGAAAACACGGCGATATAGGGGAAGCTATGAGAGGTGAGCAAAAACACGGCGATATAGGGGAATCTATGAGAGGTGAGCAATAACACAGCGATAAAGGTGAAGCTATGGGATGTGCGCGAAAAGACAGCGATATAGGGGAAGGTATGAGAGGTGCGCGAAAACACAGCGATACAGGGGAAGGTATGAGAGGAGTACGAAAACAGATGATATAGTGGAAGTTATGAGAGGTGCGTGAAAACCCAGCGATATAGGGGACGTTAAGAGATGTGCATGAAAACACCACGATATTGGGGAAGCCATGAGAGGTGCACAAAAATACAGCGATAGAGGAGAAGTTATGAGAGGTGCGTGAAAACACAACGATATAGGGGGAGGTATGAGAGGTGCACGAAAACACAGCGATATGGGAGAATGTATGGGAGGTGCGCGAAAACAGGGCGATATAGGGGAAGGTATGAGAGGTGCTCGAAGGCACAGGAATATAGGGGATGCTATGGGAGGTGCGCGAAAACACAGTGAAATAGGGGAAGACATGAGAGGTGCGCAAAAGCAGGGCAATATAGTGGAAGCTATGGGATGTGCGCGACAACACAGAGATACAGGGGAATGCATCAGAGGTGCGAGAAAACACAGCGATATTGGGGACGCTATGGGACTTGCGCGAAAACACAGTGATATAGGGGAAGGTATGAGAGGTGTGCGAGAACACGGCGATATGAGGAAATTATAAGAGGTGCAGGAAAACACAGCGATATAGGGGACGGTATGAGACGAGCACGAATACACGGCGATATTGGGGAAGCCATGAGAGGTGCGTGAAAACACAGCGATATAGGGGAAGGTATGAGAGGTGCACGAAGACACAGCGATATAGGGGACGGTATGAGATGTGTATGAAAACACGGTGATATAGGGGAAGCTATGAGAGGTACGCGAAAACACGGTGATATAGGGGAAAGTATGAGAGGTGCGCGAAAACTTGGCGTTACATGGGAATGCATCAGAAGTGCGAGAAAACACAGCGATGTAGTTGAAGACATGAGAGGTGCGCGAAAACAGGGCAATATAGTGGAAGCTATGGAAGGTGCGCGAAAACAGGGCGATATAGGGGAAGGTATGAGAGGTGTGCGAAAACACAGCGATATAGGGGACTTTATGGGAGGTGCGCGAATACACAGCGATATAGGGGACGTTAAGAGATGTGCATGAAAACACCGCGATATTGGGGAAGCCATGAGAGGTGCACAAAATACAGCGATATAGGAGAAGTTATGAGAGGTGCGTGAAAACAAAGCGACATAGGGGGAGGTATGAGAGGTGCACGAAAACACAGCGATATAGGGGAATGTATGGGAGGTGCGTGAAAACAGGGCTATATAGGGGAAGGTAAGAGGGGTGCGCGAAGGCACAGCAATATAGGGGATGCTATGGGAGGTGCATGAAAACACAGCGATATAGGGGAATGTATGTGAAGTGCGCGAAAACAGGGCGATATAGGGGAAGGCAAGAGAGTTGCGCGAAGGCACTGCTATATAGGGGAATGTATGGGAAGTGCGCGAAAACAGGGCGATACAAGGGAATGCATCAGAGGTGCGAGAAAACACAGCGATATAGGGGACGCTATGGGACGTGCGCAAAAACACAGTGATATAGGGGAAGGTATGAGAGGTCTGTGAGAGCACAGCGATATAGGGGAAATTATAAGAGGTGTGCGAAAACATGGTAATACAGGGGAATGTTTCAGAGGTGCGAGAAAACACCGCGATATAGGGGAAGTAATGATTGGAGCGAAAAATAGCGATATAGGTGAAGACATGCGAGGTGTGCGAAAAAACGGCGATATAGGGGAAGTTATGAGAGATGAGCAATAACACAGCGATAAAGGTGAAGCTATGGGATGTGCGCGAAAAGACAGCGATATGGGGAAGGTATGAGAGGTGTGCGAAAACAGCGATGTAGGCGAAGCTATGGGAGGTGTGCGAAAACACAGCGATATAGGGGACGGTATGAGACGTGCATGAATACACGGCGATATTGAGGAAGCCATGAGAGATGCGTGAAAACACAGCGATATAGGGGAAAGTATAGGAGGTGCGCAAAAACAGGGCGATATAGGGGAAGGTGTGAGAGGTGCACGAAGGTACAGCGATATAGGGGCTGCTATGGGAAGTGCGCGAAAACACAGTGATATAGGGGACGGTATGAGATGTGTATGAAAACATGGTGATATAGGGGAAGCTAAGAGAGGTACGCGAAAACACGGCGATATAGGGGAAAGTATGAGAGGTGCGTGAAAACTTGGCGTTACATGGGAATGCATCAGAAGTGCGAGAAAACACAGTGATGTAGGAGAAGACATGAGAGTTCTGCCAAAACAGAGCAATATAGTGGAAGCTATGGGATGTGCACGAAAACAGGGCGATATAGGGGAAGGTATGAGAGGTCTGTGAGAGCACAGCGATATAGGGGAAATTATAAGAGGTGTGCGAAAACATGGTAATACAGGGGAATGTTTCAGAGGTGCGCGAAAACACAGCGATATAGGGGACGCTATGGGACGTGCGCGAAAACACAGTGATGTAGGGGAAGGTATGAGAGAAGCACAAAAACACAGCGATATAGGGGAAGTTATGAGAGGTGCGCAAAAATACAGCAATGTAAGAGAAGTTATGAGAGGTGCGTGAAAACACAACGATATAGGGGAAGGTATGAGAGGTGCACAAAAACACAGCGATATAGGAGAAATTATGAGAGGTGCGTGAAAGCACAGCGATATAGGGGAACTAATGAGAGGAGCGAAAACATAGCGATCTAGGTGACGACATGAGAGTTGCACGAAAACGCAGCGATATAGGGGATGCTATGGGAGGTGCGCGAATACACAGCGATATAGGGAACGTTATGAGATGTGCATAACAACACGGCGATATAGGGGAAGTTATGAGAGGTGCGCAAAAACACGGCGATACAGGGGAAGCTATGAGAGATGAGCAATAACACAGCAATAAAGGTGAATCTATGGGATGTGCGCAAAAAGACATCAATTTAGGGGAAGGAATGAAGGGGCGCAAGGAACAGCGATATAGGGGAAGGTATGAGAGGTGCGCAAGGCACAGCGATATAGGGGGAGGTATGAGAGGTGCGCAAGGCACAGCGATATAGGGGGAGGTATGAGAGGTGCATGAAAACACAGCGATATAGGGGAAGGTATGGAAGGTGCTCGAAAACAGGGTGATATAGATGAAGTTATGAGAGGTATGTGAAGGCACAGCAATATAGGGGATGCTATGGAAGGTGTGCGAAAACACGGTGATATAAGGGAAAACATGAGAGGTGCGCGAAAACACGGCGATATAGGGAAAGCTATGAGAGGTGAGCAAAAACATGGCGATACAGGGGAAGCTATAAGAGGTGAGCAATAACACAGCGATAAAGGTGAATCTATGGGATGTGCGCGAAAAGACAGCGATATAGGGGAAGCTATGAGAGGTGCGCAAGGCACAGCGATATAGGGGATGCTATGGGAGGTGCGTGAATACACAGCGATATAGGGGACGTGATGAGATGTGCATGAAAACGCAGCGATATTAGGGAAGGTATCAGAGGTGCACAAAAACACAGCGATATAGGAGAAGTTATGAGAGGTGTGCGAAAATACAGCGATATAGGCGAAGATATGAAAGGTGCACGAAAGCACAGAGATATATTCGGGAAGGAATGGGAGGTGCACGAATACACAGCAATATAGGGGACGTTGTGATATGTGCATGAAAACACAGCCATATAGGGGAAGGTATGAGAGGTGCACGAAGGCACAGCGATATAGGGGATGCTATGGGAGTGCGCGAAAACACAGCGATATAGGAGACGGTATGAGATGTGCATAAAAACATGGCGTTACAGGGGAATGCATCAGAGGTGCCAGAAAACACAGCGATGTAGTGGAAGACATGAGAGGTGCACGAAAACAGGGCATTATAGTGGAAGGTACGGGATGTGCGCGAAAACAGGGCGATATAGGGGAAGGTATGAGAGGTGCGCGAGAACACGGCGATATAGGGGAAATAATGAGAGCTGTGCGAAAACAGAGATACGGGAGAATGTATCAATTGTGTGAGAAAACACAGCGATATAGGGGAAGTATTGAGAGGAGCGAAAACATAGCGATCTAGGTGAAGACATGAGAGCTGAGCAAAAACACAGCGATACAGGGGAAGCTATGAGAGGTGAGCAATAACACAGCGATAAAGCTGAATCTATGGGATGTGCACAAAAAGACAGCGATATAGGGGAAGCTATGAGAGGTGCGCAAGGCACAGCGATATAGGGGATGCTATGGGAGGTGCGCGAATACACAGCGATATAGGGGACGTGATGAGATGTGCATGAAAACTCAGCGATATTCGGGAAGGTATGAGAGGTGCACAAAAACTCAGTGATATAGAAGAAGTTATGAGAGGTGTGTGAAAACAGCGATATAGGGGAAGGTATGAAAGGTGCACGAAAACACAGCGACATAGGGGAAGGAATCGGAGGTGCGCGAAAACTGTGCGATATTGGGGATGGTATGAGATGTGCATAAAAACACGGCAATATAGGGGAAGTTATGAGAGGTACGCAAAAATACAGCAATACAGGAGAAGGTATGAGAGGTGCGTGAAAAGACAGCGATATAAGGGGAGGTATGAGAGGTACACGAAAACACAGCGATATAGGGGAAGTTATGGGAGGTGCTCGAAAACAGGGTGATATAGGGAAAGGTATGAGAGGTGTGCGAAGGCACAGCAATATAGGGGATGGTATGGGAGGTGCACGAAAACACAGCGATATAGGGGAAGATATGAGAGGTGTGCGAGAACACGTTGAAACAGGGAACAGTATCAGAAGTGCGAGAACACAGAGTGATAGAGGGGAAGTAATGAGAGGAGCGGAAACACAGCGATATAGGTGAAGACATGAGAGGTGCGCGAAAACACGGCAATATAGGGTAAGCTATGAGAGGTAAGCAATAACACAGCGATAAAGTTGAAGTTATGGGATGTGCGCGAAAACAGGGCGATATAGGGGAAGATATGAGAGGTGCGCGAAGGCACAGAGATACAGGGGATGCTATGGGAGGTGCGTGAATACACAGAGATATAGGGGACGTTATGAGATGTGCATGAAAACACATCAATATAGGGAAAGGTATGAGATGTGCGCAAAAATACATCGATATAGGGGAAGGTATGAGAGGTGCGCGAAAACAGCGATGTAGGCGAAGCTATGGGAGGTGCGTGAAAGCACAGCGATATAGGGGAAGGTACGAGATGTGCATGAATACACGGCGATAGTCGGGAAGCCGTCAGAGGTGTGCGAAAACACAACGATATAGGGGAAGGTATGAGAGGTGCGCGAAAACACAGTGATATAGGGGAAGTTATGAGAGGAGCGCGAAAACAGGGCGATAGAGGGGAAGTTATGAGAGGTGCGTGAAAACCCAGCGACATTGGGGACGTTATGAGATGTGCATGAAAACACGGTGATATTGGGGAAGGTATGAGAGGTGTGCAAAAACACAGCGGTATACGGGAATGCATGAGAGGTGCACGAAAACAGCGAAATAGGTGAAGGAATGGGAGGTGCGCGAAAACAGGGCGATATTTGGGAAGGTATGAGAGGTGCGCGAAAGCACAGCGATATAAGGGAAGCTATGGGAGGTGCGCGAATATACAGCGATATAGAGGACGTTATGAGATGTGCATAACAACACGGCGATATTAGGGAAGCTATGAGAGGTGAGCAATAACACAGCGATAAAGGTGAATCTATGGGATGTGTGCGAAAAGACAGCGATACAGGGGAAGTTATGAGATGTGGATGAAAACGCAGTGATATTAGGGAAGGTATGAGAGGTGCACAAAAACACAGCGATATAGGAGAAGTTAAGAGAGGTGCGTGAAATCACAACGATATAGGGGAAGGTATGAGAGGTTCACGGAGGCACAGCGATATAGGGATGCTATGGGAGGTGCGCGAAAACACAGCGATATAGGAGACGGTATGAGATGTGCATAAAAACATGGCGATATAGGGGGAGGTATGAGAGGTGCGCGTAAACACGGCGATACAGGGGAAGCTATGAGAGATGAGCAATAACACAGCAATAAAGGTGAATCTATGGGATGTGCGCAAAAAGACATCAATTTAGGGGAAGGAATGAAGGGGCGCAAGGAACAGCGATATAGGGGAAGGTATGAGAGGTGCGCAAGGCACAGCGATATAGGGGGAGGTATGAGAGGTGCGCAAGGCACAGCGATATAGGGGAAGGTATGAGAGGTGCATGAAAACACAGCGATATAGGGGAAGGTATGGAAGGTGCTCGAAAACAGGGTGATATAGATGACGTTATGAGAGGTATGTGAAGGCACAGCAATATAGGGGATGCTATGGAAGGTGTGCGAAAACACGGTGATATAAGGGAAAACATGAGAGGTGCGCGAAAACACGGCGATATAGGGAAAGCTATGAGAGGTGAGCAAAAACATGGCGATACAGGGGAAGCTATAAGAGGTGAGCAATAACACAGCGATAAAGGTGAATCTATGGGATGTGCGCGAAAAGACAGCGATATAGGGGAAGCTATGAGAGGTGCGCAAGGCACAGCGATATAGGGGATGCTATGGGAGGTGCGTGAATACACAGCGATATAGGGGACGTGATGAGATGTGCATGAAAACGCAGCGATATTAGGGAAGTTATCAGAGGTGCACAAAAACACAGCGATATAGGAGAAGTTATGAGAGGTGTGCGAAAATACAGCGATATAGGGGAAGATATGAAAGGTGCACGAAAGCACAGAGATATATTCGGGAAGGAATGGGAGGTGCACGAATACACAGCAATATAGGGGACGTTGTGATATGTGCATGAAAACACAGCCATATAGGGGAAGGTATGAGAGGTGCACGAAAACGCAGCGATATAGGGGAAGGTATGAGAGGTGCACGAAAACACAGCGATATAGGGGAAGGTATGAGAGGTGTGCGAAGGCACAGTGATATTAGGGACGGTATGAGATGTGCATGAAAACACGGAGATATCGGGGAAGAAATGAGAGATGCGTGAAAACACGGCGATATAGGGGAAAGTATGAGAGGTGCGCAAAAACACGGCGATACAGGGGAATGCATCAGAGGTGCGAGAAAACACAGCGATATATGGAAATTAATGAGAGAAGCAAAAACACAGCGATATAGGGGAGACATGAGAGATGCACGAAAACAGGGCAATATAGTGAGAGCTATGGATGTGCATGAAAACAGGGCGATATAGGGGAAGGTATGAGAGCTGCGCGAAAACACAGCAATATACGGGACTCCATGGGACGTGCGTGTAAACACAGTGATATACGGGAAGGTATGCGAGCTGCGCGAGAACACGGCGATATAGGGGGAAGTAGGAGAGGTGCGCGAAAACTTGGTGTTATAGGGGAATGCATCAGAGGTGTGAGAAAACACAGCGATATAGGGGGAAGACATGAGAGGTGCGTGAAAACTGGGCAATGTAGTGGAAGCTTTGGGACGTGCGCGAAAACACAGTGATATAGGGGATGGTATGACACGTGTGTGAGAACACGGCGATATAGGCGAAATTATGAGAGGTGCGCGAAAACACGGCGATACAGGAGAATTAATGAGAAGAGCGAAAACATAGCGATCTAGGTGAAGACATGAGAGGTGCGCGAAAACACGGCGATATAGGGGAAGCTATGAGAGGTGAGCAAAAACACGGCGATATAGGGGAATCTATGAGAGGTGAGCAATAACACAGCGATAAAGGTGAAGCTATGGGATGTGCGCGAAAAGACAGCGATATAGGGGAAGGTATGAGAGGTGCGCGAAAACACAGCGATACAGGGGAAGGTATGAGAGGAGTACGAAAACAGATGATATAGTGGAAGTTATGAGAGGTGCGTGAAAACCCAGCGATATAGGGGACGTTAAGAGATGTGCATGAAAACACCACGATATTGGGGAAGCCATGAGAGGTGCACAAAAATACAGCGATAGAGGAGAAGTTATGAGAGGTGCGTGAAAACACAACGATATAGGGGGAGGTATGAGAGGTGCACGAAAACACAGCGATATGGGAGAATGTATGGAGGTGCGCGAAAACAGGGCGATATAGGGGAAGGTATGAGAGGTGCTCGAAGGCACAGGAATATAGGGGATGCTATGGGAGGTGCGCGAAAACACAGTGAAATAGGGGGAAGACATGAGAGGTGCGCAAAAGCAGGGCAATATAGTGGAAGCTATGGGATGTGCGCGACAACACAGAGATACAGGGGAATGCATCAGAGGTGCGAGAAAACACAGCGATATTGGGGACGCTATGGGACTTGCGCGAAAACACAGTGATATAGGGGAAGGTATGAGAGGTGTGCGAGAACACGGCGATATGAGGAAATTATAAGAGGTGCAGGAAAACACAGCGATATAGGGGACGGTATGAGACGAGCACGAATACACGGCGATATTGGGGAAGCCATGAGAGGTGCGTGAAAACACAGCGATATAGGGGAAGGTATGAGAGGTGCACGAAGACACAGCGATATAGGGGACGGTATGAGATGTGTATGAAAACACGGTGATATAGGGAAGCTATGAGAGGTACGCGAAAACACGGTGATATAGGGGAAAGTATGAGAGGTGCGCGAAAACTTGGCGTTACATGGGAATGCATCAGAAGTGCGAGAAAACACAGCGATGTAGTTGAAGACATGAGAGGTGCGCGAAAACAGGGCAATATAGTGGAAGCTATGGAAGGTACGCGAAAACAGGGCGATATAGGGGAAGGTATGAGAGGTGTGCGAAAACACAGCGATATAGGGGACTTTATGGGAGGTGCGCGAATACACAGCGATATAGGGGACGTTAAGAGATGTGCATGAAAACACCGCGATATTGGGGAAGCCATGAGAGGTGCACAAAATACAGCGATATAGGAGAAGTTATGAGAGGTGCGTGAAAACAAAGCGACATAGGGGGAGGTATGAGAGGTGCACGAAAACACAGCGATATAGGGGAATGTATGGGAGGTGCGTGAAAACAGGGCTATATAGGGGAAGGTAAGAGGGGTGCGCGAAGGCACAGCAATATAGGGGATGCTATGGGAGGTGCATGAAAACACAGCGATATAGGGGAATGTATGTGAAGTGCGCGAAAACAGGGGCGATATAGGGGAAGGCAAGAGAGTTGCGCGAAGGCACTGCTATATAGGGGAATGTATGGGAAGTGCGCGAAAACAGGGCGATACAAGGGAATGCATCAGAGGTGCGAGAAAACACAGCGATATAGGGGACGCTATGGGACGTGCGCAAAAACACAGTGATATAGGGGAAGGTATGAGAGGTCTGTGAGAGCACAGCGATATAGGGGAAATTATAAGAGGTGTGCGAAAACATGGTAATACAGGGGAATGTTTCAGAGGTGCGAGAAAAACACCGCGATATAGGGGAAGTAATGATTGGAGCGAAAAATAGCGATATAGGTGAAGACATGCGAGGTGGTGCGAAAAAACGGCGATATAGGGGAAGTTATGAGAGATGAGCAATAACACAGCGATAAAGGTGAAGCTATGGGATGTGCGCGAAAAGACAGCGATATGGGGAAGGTATGAGAGGTGTGCGAAAACAGCGATGTAGGCGAAGCTATGGGAGGTGTGCGAAAACACAGCGATATAGGGGACGGTATGAGACGTGCATGAATACACGGCGATATTGAGGAAGCCATGAGAGATGCGTGAAAACACAGCGATATAGGGGAAAGTATAGGAGGTGCGCAAAAACAGGGCGATATAGGGGAAGGTGTGAGAGGTGCACGAAGGTACAGCGATATAGGGGCTGCTATGGGAAGTGCGCGAAAACACAGTGATATAGGGGACGGTATGAGATGTGTATGAAAACATGGTGATATAGGGGAAGCTAAGAGAGGTACGCGAAAACACGGCGATATAGGGGAAAGTATGAGAGGTGCGTGAAAACTTGGCGTTACATGGGAATGCATCAGAAGTGCGAGAAAACACAGTGATGTAGGAGAAGACATGAGAGTTCTGCCAAAACAGAGCAATATAGTGGAAGCTATGGGATGTGCACGAAAACAGGGCGATATAGGGGAAGGTATGAGAGGTGCGCGAAAACACAGCGATATAGGGGACGCTATGGGACGTGCGCGAAAACACAGTGATGTAGGGGAAGGTATGAGAGAAGCACAAAAACACAGCGATATAGGGGAAGTTATGAGAGGTGCGCAAAAATACAGCAATGTAAGAGAAGTTATGAGAGGTGCGTGAAAACACAACGATATAGGGGAAGGTATGAGAGGTGCACAAAAACACAGCGATATAGGAGAAATTATGAGAGGTGCGTGAAAGCACAGCGATATAGGGGAACTAATGAGAGGAGCGAAAACATAGCGATCTAGGTGACGACATGAGAGTTGCACGAAAACGCAGCGATATAGGGGATGCTATGGGAGGTGCGCGAATACACAGCGATATAGGGGACGTTATGAGATGTGCATAACAACACGGCGATATAGGGGAAGGTATGAGAGGTGCGCGAAAACACAGCGATATAGGGGACGCTATGGGACGTGCGCGAAAACACAGTGATGTAGGGGAAGGTATGAGAGAAGCACAAAAACACAGCGATATAGGGGAAGTTATGAGAGGTGCGCAAAAATACAGCAATGTAAGAGAAGTTATGAGAGGTGCGTGAAAACACAACGATATAGGGGAAGGTATGAGAGGTGCACAAAAACACAGCGATATAGGAGAAATTATGAGAGGTGCGTGAAAGCACAGCGATATAGGGGAACTAATGAGAGGAGCGAAAACATAGCGATCTAGGTGACGACATGAGAGTTGCACGAAAACGCAGCGATATAGGGGATGCTATGGGAGGTGCGCGAATACACAGCGATATAGGGGACGTTATGAGATGTGCATAACAACACGGCGATATAGGGGAAGTTATGAGAGGTGCGCAAAAACACGGCGATACAGGGGAAGCTATGAGAGATGAGCAATAACACAGCAATATAGGTGAATCTATGGGATGTGCGCAAAAAGACATCAATTTAGGGGAAGGAATGAAGGGGCGCAAGGAACAGCGATATAGGGGAAGGTATGAGAGGTGCGCAAGGCACAGCGATATAGGGGGAGGTATGAGAGGTGCGCAAGGCACAGCGATATAGGGGGAGGTATGAGAGGTGCATGAAAACACAGCGATATAGGGGAAGGTATGGAAGGTGCTCGAAAACAGGGTGATATAGATGAAGTTATGAGAGGTATGTGAAGGCACAGCAATATAGGGGATGCTATGGAAGGTGTGCGAAAACACGGTGATATAAGGGAAAACATGAGAGGTGCGCGAAAACACGGCGATATAGGGAAAGCTATGAGAGGTGAGCAAAAACATGGCGATACAGGGGAAGCTATAAGAGGTGAGCAATAACACAGCGATAAAGGTGAATCTATGGGATGTGCGCGAAAAGACAGCGATATAGGGGAAGCTATGAGAGGTGCGCAAGGCACAGCGATATAGGGGATGCTATGGGAGGTGCGTGAATACACAGCGATATAGGGGACGTGATGAGATGTGCATGAAAACGCAGCGATATTAGGGAAGGTATCAGAGGTGCACAAAAACACAGCGATATAGGAGAAGTTATGAGAGGTGTGCGAAAATACAGCGATATAGGGGAAGATATGAAAGGTGCACGAAAGCACAGAGATATATTCGGGAAGGAATGGGAGGTGCACGAATACACAGCAATATAGGGGACGTTGTGATATGTGCATGAAAACACAGCCATATAGGGGAAGGTATGAGAGGTGCACGAAAACGCAGCGATATAGGGGAAGGTATGAGAGGTGCACGAAGGCACAGCGATATAGGGGATGCTATGGGAGTGCGCGAAAACACAGCGATATAGGAGACGGTATGAGATGTGCATAAAAACATGGCGTTACAGGGGAATGCATCAGAGGTGCCAGAAAACACAGCGATGTAGTGGAAGACATGAGAGGTGCACGAAAACAGGGCATTATAGTGGAAGGTACGGGATGTGCGCGAAAACAGGGCGATATAGGGGAAGGTATGAGAGGTGCGCGAGAACACGGCGATATAGGGGAAATAATGAGAGCTGTGCGAAAACAGAGATACGGGAGAATGTATCAATTGTGTGAGAAAACACAGCGATATAGGGGAAGTATTGAGAGGAGCGAAAACATAGCGATCTAGGTGAAGACATGAGAGCTGAGCAAAAACACAGCGATACAGGGGAAGCTATGAGAGGTGAGCAATAACACAGCGATAAAGCTGAATCTATGGGATGTGCACAAAAAGACAGCGATATAGGGGAAGCTATGAGAGGTGCGCAAGGCACAGCGATATAGGGGATGCTATGGGAGGTGCGCGAATACACAGCGATATAGGGGACGTGATGAGATGTGCATGAAAACTCAGCGATATTCGGGAAGGTATGAGAGGTGCACAAAAACTCAGTGATATAGAAGAAGTTATGAGAGGTGTGTGAAAACACAGCGATATAGGGGAAGGTATGAAAGGTGCACGAAAACACAGCGACATAGGGGAAGGAATCGGAGGTGCGCGAAAACTGTGCGATATTGGGGATGGTATGAGATGTGCATAAAAACACGGCAATATAGGGGAAGTTATGAGAGGTACGCAAAAATACAGCAATACAGGAGAAGGTATGAGAGGTGCGTGAAAAGACAGCGATATAAGGGGAGGTATGAGAGGTACACGAAAACACAGCGATATAGGGGAAGTTATGGGAGGTGCTCGAAAACAGGGTGATATAGGGAAAGGTATGAGAGGTGTGCGAAGGCACAGCAATATAGGGGATGGTATGGGAGGTGCACGAAAACACAGCGATATAGGGGAAGATATGAGAGGTGTGCGAGAACACGTTGAAACAGGGAACAGTATCAGAAGTGCGAGAACACAGAGTGATAGAGGGGAAGTAATGAGAGGAGCGGAAACACAGCGATATAGGTGAAGACATGAGAGGTGCGCGAAAACACGGCAATATAGGGTAAGCTATGAGAGGTAAGCAATAACACAGCGATAAAGTTGAAGTTATGGGATGTGCGCGAAAACAGGGCGATATAGGGGAAGATATGAGAGGTGTGCAAGAACACAGCGATGTATACGAACCCATGGGAGGTGCGCGGGAAACAGGGCGATATAGGGGAAGGTATGAGCGGTGCGCAAAGGCACAGAGATACAGGGGATGCTATGGGAGGTGCGTGAATACACAGAGATATAGGAGACGTTATGAGATGTGCATGAAAACACGGCGATATTGGGGAAGCCATGAGAGGTGTGCGAAAATACAGCGATTTAGGGGAAGGTATGAGAGGTGCGCGAAAACACAGTGATATAGGGGAAGGTATGAGAGGAGCGCGAAAACAGGGCGATAGAGGGGAGGTTATGAGAGGTGCGTGAAAACCCAGCGACATTGGGGACGTTATGAGATGTGCATGAAAACATGGTGATATTGGGGAAGGTATGAGAGTTGTGCAAAAACACAGCGGTATACGGGATTGCATGAGAGGTGCACGAAAATAGCGATATAGTTGAAGGAATGGGAGGTGCGCGAAAACAGGGCGATATTTGGGAAGGTATGAGAGGTGCGCGAAGGCACAGCAATACAAGGGATGCAATGGGAGGTGCGCAAATGCAGAGCGATATAGGGGACGTTATGAGATGTGCATGAAAACACATCAATATAGGGAAAGGTATGAGATGTGCGCAAAAATACATCGATATAGGGGAAGGTATGAGAGGTGCGCGAAAACAGCGATGTAGGCGAAGCTATGGGAGGTGCGTGAAAGCACAGCGATATAGGGGAAGGTACGAGATGTGCATGAATACACGGCGATAGTCGGGAAGCCGTGAGAGGTGTGCGAAAACACAGCGATATAGGGGAAGGTATGAGAGCTGCGTGAAAACACAGTGATATAGGGGAAGGTATGAGAGGAGCGCGAAAACAGGGCGATAGAGGGGAAGTTATGAGAGGTGCGTGAAAACCCAGCGACATTGGGGACGTTATGAGATGTGCATGAAAACACGGTGATATTGGGGAAGGTATGAGAGGTGTGCAAAAACACAGCGGTATACGGGAATGCATGAGAGGTGCACGAATAAGCGAAATAGGTGAAGGAATGGGAGGTGCACGAAAACGGCGATATTTGGGAAGGTATGAGAGGTGCGCGAAAGCACAGCGATATAAGGGAAGCTATGGGAGGTGCGCGAATATACAGCGATATAGAGGACGTTATGAGATGTGCATAACAACACGGCGATATAGGGGAAGCTATGAGAGGTGAGCAATAACACAGCGATAAAAGGTGAATCTATGGGATGTGTGCGAAAAGACAGCGATACAGGGGAAGTTATGAGATGTGCATGAAAACGCAGTGATATTAGGGAAGGTATGAGAGGTGTACAAAAACACAGCGATATAGGAGAAGTTAAGAGAGGTGCGTGAAAACACAGCGATATAGGGGAAGGTATGAGAGGTTCACGAAGGCACAGCGATATAGGGATGCTATGGCAGGTGCGCGAAAACACAGCGATATAGGAGACGGTATGAGATGTGCATAAAAACATGGCGATATAGGGGGAGGTATGAGAGGTGCGTGAAAACTTGGCGTTACAGGGGAATGCATCAGAGGCACCAGAAAACACAGCTATGTAGTGGAATACATGAGAGGTGCGCTAAAACAGGGCAATATAGTGGAAGCTATGGGATGTGTACGAAAACAGGGCGATATAGGGGAAGCTATGAGAGGTGCGCGAAAACAAAGCGATATAGGGGACGCAATGGGACGTGCGCGAAAACACAGTGATATAGGGGAAGTTATGAGAGGTGTGCGAGAACACGGCGATATAGGGTAAATTATGAGAGATGTGTGAAAGCACGGCGATACGGGAGAATGTATCAGATGTGCGAGAAAACACAGCAATATAGGGGAAGTATTGAGAGGATCGAAAACAGCGATCTAGGTGAAGACATGGGAGGTGCGCGAAAACATGGCAATATAGGGGAAGCTATGAGAGATGAGCAAAAACACGGCGATACAGGGGAAGCTATGAGAGGTGAGCAAAAACACGGCAATACAGGGGAAGCTATGAGAGGTGAGCAATAACACAGCGATAAAGGTGAATCTATGGGATGTGCACGAAAAGACAACGATATAGGGGAAGCTATGAGAGGTGCGCAAGGCACAGCGATATAGGGGATGCTATGGGAGGTACGTGAATACACAGCGATATAGGGGACGTGATGAGATGTGCATGAAAACGCAGTGATATTAGGGAAGGTATGAGAGGTACACAAAAACACAGCGATATAGGAGAAGTTATGGGAGGTGTGCGAAAATACAGCGATATAGGGGAAGGTATGAAAGGTGCACGAAAACGCAGTGATATAAGGGAAGGTATAGGAGCTGCGCAAAATCAGGGCGATATAGGGAAGGTATGAGAGGTACTCGAAGGAACAGCGATATATGGGATGCTATCGGAGGTGCGCAAAAACACAGCGATATAGGAGACGGTATGAGATGTGCATAAAAACATGGCGATATTGGGGGAGGTATGAGAGGTGCGCCTAAGCACGGCGATATAGGGGAAAGTATGAGAGGTGCGCGAAAACTTGGTGTTACAGGGCAATGCATCAGAAGTGCTAGAAAACACAGCGAGGTAGTGGAAGACATGAGAGGTGCGCGAGAACAGGGCAATATAGGGGAAATTATGAGAGGTGTGAGAAAACACGGCGATACGGCAAAATGTATCAGATGTGCTTGAAAACACAGCGATATAGGGGAAGTATTGAGAGGAGCGAAAACATAGCGATCTAGGTGAAGACATGAGAGGTGTGCGAAAACACGGCGATATAGGGGAAGCTATGAGAGGTGAGCAAAAACACGGCGATACAGGGGAACCTATGAGAGGTGAGCAAAAACACGGCGATACAGGGGAAGCTATGAGAGGTGAGCAATAACACAGCAATAAAGGTGAATCTATGGGATGTGCACGAAAAGACAGCGATATAGTGGAAGCTATGAGAGGTGCGCAAGGCACAGCGATATAGGGGATGCTATGGGAGGTACGTGAATACACAGCGATATAGGGGACGTGATGAGATGTGCATGAAAACGCAGTGATATTAGGGAAGGTATGAGAGGTACACAAAAACACAGCGATATAGGAGAAGTTATGGGAGGTGTGCGAAAATACAGCGATATAGGGGAAGGTATGAAAGGTGCACGAAAACGCAGTGATATAAGGGAAGGTATAGGAGCTGCGCAAAAACAGGGCGATATAGGGAAGGTATGAGAGGTGCTCGAAGGAACAGCGATATATGGGATGCTATCGGAGGTGCGCAAAAACACAGCGATATAGGAGACGGTATGAGATGTGCATAAAAACATGGCGATATTGGGGGAGGTATGAGAGGTGCGCCTAAGCACGGCGATATAGGGGAAAGTATGAGAGGTGCGCGAAAACTTGGTGTTACAGGGCAATGCATCAGAAGTGCTAGAAAACACAGCGAGGTAGTGGAAGACATGAGAGGTGCGCGAGAACAGGGCAATATAGGGGAAATTATGAGAGGTGTGAGAAAACACGGCGATACGGCAAAATGTATCAGATGTGCTTGAAAACACAGCGATATAGGGGAAGTATTGAGAGGAGCGAAAACATAGCGATCTAGGTGAAGACATGAGAGGTGTGCGAAAACACGGCGATATAGGGGAAGCTATGAGAGGTGAGCAAAAACACGGCGATACAGGGGAACCTATGAGAGGTGAGCAAAAACACGGCGATACAGGGGAAGCTATGAGAGGTGAGCAATAACACAGCAATAAAGGTGAATCTATGGGATGTGCACGAAAAGACAGCGATATAGTGGAAGCTATGAGAGGTGCGCAAGGCACAGCGATATAGGGGATGCTATGGGAGGTACGTGAATACACAGCGATATAGGGGACGTGATGAGATGTGCATGAAAACGCAGTGATATTAGGGAAGGTATGAGAGGTACACAAAAACACAGCGATATAGGAGAAGTTATGGGAGGTGTGCGAAAATACAGCGATATAGGGGAAGGTATGAAAGGTGCACGAAAACGCAGTGATATAAGGGAAGGTATAGGAGCTGCGCAAAAACAGGGCGATATAGGGAAGGTATGAGAGGTGCTCGAAGGAACAGCGATATATGGGATGCTATCGGAGGTGCGCAAAAACACAGCGATATAGGAGACGGTATGAGATGTGCATAAAAACATGGCGATATTGGGGGAGGTATGAGAGGTGCGCCTAAGCACGGCGATATAGGGGAAAGTATGAGAGGTGCGCGAAAACTTGGTGTTACAGGGCAATGCATCAGAAGTGCTAGAAAACACAGCGAGGTAGTGGAAGACATGAGAGGTGCGCGAGAACAGGGCAATATAGGGGAAATTATGAGAGGTGTGAGAAAACACGGCGATACGGCAAAATGTATCAGATGTGCTTGAAAACACAGCGATATAGGGGAAGTATTGAGAGGAGCGAAAACATAGCGATCTAGGTGAAGACATGAGAGGTGTGCGAAAACACGGCGATATAGGGGAAGCTATGAGAGGTGAGCAAAAACACGGCGATACAGGGGAACCTATGAGAGGTGAGCAAAAACACGGCGATACAGGGGAAGCTATGAGAGGTGAGCAATAACACAGCAATAAAGGTGAATCTATGGGATGTGCACGAAAAGACAGCGATATAGTGGAAGCTATGAGAGGTGCGCAAGGCACAGCGATATAGGGGATGCTATGGGAGGTACGTGAATACACAGCGATATAGGGGACGTGATGAGATGTGCATGAAAACGCAGTGATATTAGGGAAGGTATGAGAGGTACACAAAAACACAGCGATATAGGAGAAGTTATGGGAGGTGTGCGAAAATACAGCGATATAGGGGAAGGTATGAAAGGTGCACGAAAACGCAGTGATATAAGGGAAGGTATAGGAGCTGCGCAAAAACAGGGCGATATAGGGAAGGTATGAGAGGTGCTCGAAGGAACAGCGATATATGGGATGCTATCGGAGGTGCGCAAAAACACAGCGATATAGGAGACGGTATGAGATGTGCATAAAAACATGGCGATATTGGGGGAGGTATGAGAGGTGCGCCTAAGCACGGCGATATAGGGGAAAGTATGAGAGGTGCGCGAAAACTTGGTGTTACAGGGCAATGCATCAGAAGTGCTAGAAAACACAGCGAGGTAGTGGAAGACATGAGAGGTGCGCGAGAACAGGGCAATATAGGGGAAATTATGAGAGGTGTGAGAAAACACGGCGATACGGCAAAATGTATCAGATGTGCTTGAAAACACAGCGATATAGGGGAAGTATTGAGAGGAGCGAAAACATAGCGATCTAGGTGAAGACATGAGAGGTGTGCGAAAACACGGCGATATAGGGGAAGCTATGAGAGGTGAGCAAAAACACGGCGATACAGGGGAACCTATGAGAGGTGAGCAAAAACACGGCGATACAGGGGAAGCTATGAGAGGTGAGCAATAACACAGCAATAAAGGTGAATCTATGGGATGTGCACGAAAAGACAGCGATATTGGGGAAGTTATGAGAGGTGCGCGAAGGCACAGCGATATAGGAGAAGTTATGAGAGGTGCGTGAAAACACAGCGATATAGGGGAAGGAATGAGAGGTGCACAAATACACAGCGATATAGAGGAAGGTATGGGAGGTGCGCGAAAACACAGTGGTATAGGGGAAGACATGAGAGGTGCTCGAAAACAGGGCTATATAGTGGAAGCTATGGGATATGCGCGAAAACATGGCGATACAGGGAAAAGTATGAGAGGTGCCCGAAAACACAGCAATACAGGGATGCTATGGGACGTGCGCAAAAACGCAGTGATATAGTGAAAGGTACGAGAGGTGTGCAAGAACATGGCTATATAGGGGAAATTATGAGAGGTCCGCGAAAACACGGCGATATATCAGAAGTTATGAGAGGTGAGTGAAAACACAGCGATATAGGGGAAGGTGTGAAGGTATGAGAGGTGCACGAAAACACAGCGATATAGGGGAAGACATGACAGGTGCACGAAAACAGGGCATTGTAGTGGAAGGTACGGGATGTGCGCGAAAACAGGGCGATATAGTGGAATGTATGAGAGGTGCGCGAGAACACGGCGATATAGTGGAAATAATGAGAGGTGTGCGAAAACAGCGATACGGGAGAATGTATCAATTGTGTGAGAAAACACAGCGATATAGGGGAAGTATTGAGAGGAGCGAAAACATAGCGATCTAGGTGAAGACATGAGAGCTGAGCAAAAACACGGCGATACAGGGGAAGCTATGAGAGGTGAGCAATAACACAGCGATAAAGCTGAATCTATGGGATGTGCACAAAAAGACAGCGATATAGGGGAAGCTATGAGAGGTGCGCA
Organism: Mobula birostris; assembly: GCF_030028105.1. Taxonomy (NCBI): domain Eukaryota; kingdom Metazoa; phylum Chordata; class Chondrichthyes; order Myliobatiformes; family Myliobatidae; genus Mobula; species Mobula birostris. The sequence goes on from NW_027274955.1 coordinate 35,503, forward strand.
AGGCACAGCGATATAGGGGATGCTATGGGAGGTGCGCGAATACACAGCGATATAGGGGACGTGATGAGATGTGCATGAAAACTCAGCGATATTCGGGAAGGTATGAGAGGTGCACAAAAACTCAGTGATATAGGAGAAGTTATGAGAGGTGTGTGAAAACACAGCGATATAGGGGAAGTTATGAAAGGTGCACGAAAACACAGCGACATAGGGGAAGGAATCGGAGGTGCGCGAAAACTGTGCGATATTGGGGATGGTATGAGATGTGCATAAAAACAGAGCAATACAGGAGAAGGTATGAGAGGTGCGTGAAAACACAGCGATATAAGGGGAGGTATGAGAGGTACACGAAAACACAGCGATATAGGGGAAGTTATGGGAGGTGCTCGAAAACAGGGTGATATAGGGGAAGGTATGAGAGGTGTGCGAAGGCACAGCAATATAGGGGATGGTATGGGAGGTGAATGAAAACACAGCGATATTGGGGAAGATATGAGAGGTGTGCGAGAACACGTTGAAACAGGGAACAGTATCAGAAGTGCGAGAACACAGAGTGATAGAGGGGAAGTAATGAGAGCAGCGGAAACACAGCGATATAGGTGAAGACATGAGAGGTGCGCGAAAACACGGCAATATAGGGTAAGCTATGAGAGGTAAGCAATAACACAGCGATAAAGTTGAAGTTATGGGATGTGCGCGAAAACAGGGCGATATAGGGGAAGATATGAGAGGTGCGCAAAAACACAGCGATGTATACGAACCCATGGGAGGTGTGCGGGAAACAGGGCGATATAGGGGAAGGTATGAGCGGTGCGCGAAGGCACAGCGATACAGGGGATGCTATGGGAGGTGCGTGAATACACAGAGATATAGGAGACGTTATGAGATGTGCATGAAAACACGGCGATATTGGGGAGGCCATGAGAGGTGTGCGAAAATACAGCGATTTAGGGGACGGTATGGGAGGTGTGCGAAAACAGGGCGACATAGGGGATGGTATGAGAGGTGCGCGAAGGCACAGTGATATAGGGGATGCTATGGCAGGTGCGCGAATACACAGCGATATAGGAGACGTTATGAGATGTGCATGAAAACACATCAATATAGGGGAAGCCATGAGAGGTGTGCAAAAATACATCGATATAGGGGAAGGTATGAGAGGTGCGCGAAAACAGGGCGATAGAGGGGAGGTTATGAGAGGTGCGTGAAAACCCAGCGACATTGGGGACGTTAGGAGATGTGCATGAAAACATGGTGATATTGGGGAAGGTATGAGAGTTGTGCAAAAACACAGCGGTATACGGGAATGCATGAGAGGTGCACGAAAATAGCGATATAGTTGAAGGAATGGAAGGTGCGCGAAAACAGGGCGATATTTGGGAAGGTATGAGAGGTATGCGAAGGCACAGCAATACAAGGGATGCTATGGTAGGTGCGCAAATACAGAGCGATATAGGGGACGTTATGAGATGTGCATGAAAACACATCAATATAGGGAAAGGTATGAGATGTGCGCAAAAATACATCGATATAGGGGAAGGTATGAGAGGTGCGCGAAAACAGCGATGTAGGCGAAGCTATGGGAGGTGCGTGAAAGCACAGCGATATAGGGGAAGGTACGAGATGTGCATGAATACACGGCGATAGTCGGGAAGCCGTGAGAGGTGTGCGAAAACACAGCGATATAGGGGAAGGTATGAGAGCTGCGTGAAAACACAGTGATATAGGGGAAGGTATGAGAGGAGCGCGAAAACAGGGCGATAGAGGGGAAGTTATGAGAGGTGCGTGAAAACCCAGCGACATTGGGGACGTTATGAGATGTGCATGAAAACACGGTGATATTGGGGAAGGTATGAGAGGTGTGCAAAAACACAGCGGTATACGGGAATGCATGAGAGGTGCACGAAAACAGCGAAATAGGTGAAGGAATGGGAGGTGCGCGAAAACGGCGATATTTGGGAAGGTATGAGAGGTGCGCGAAAGCACAGCGATATAAGGGAAGCTATGGGAGGTGCGCGAATATACAGCGATATAGAGGACGTTATGAGATGTGCATAACAACACGGCGATATAGGGGAAGCTATGAGAGGTGAGCAATAACACAGCGATAAAAGGTGAATCTATGGGATGTGTGCGAAAAGACAGCGATACAGGGGAAGTTATGAGATGTGCATGAAAACGCAGTGATATTAGGGAAGGTATGAGAGGTGCACAAAAACACAGCGATATAGGAGAAGTTAAGAGAGGTGCGTGAAATCACAGCGATATAGGGGAAGGTATGAGAGGTTCACGAAGGCACAGCGATATAGGGATGCTATGGGAGGTGCGCGAAAACACAGCGATATAGGAGACGGTATGAGATGTGCATAAAAACATGGCGATATAGGGGGAGGTATGAGAGGTGCGCGTAAACACGGCGATATAGGGGAAAGTATGAGAGGTGCGTGAAAACTTGGCGTTACAGGGGAATGCATCAGAGGCACCAGAAAACACAGCTATGTAGTGGAATACATGAGAGGTGCGCTAAAACAGGGCAATATAGTGGAAGCTATGGGATTTGTATGAAAACAGGGCGATATAGGGGAAGCTATGAGAGGTGCGCGAAAACAAAGCGATATAGGGGACGCAATGGGACGTGCGCGAAAACACAGTGATATAGGGGAAGTTATGAGAGGTGTGCGAGAACACGGCGATATAGGGTAAATTATGAGAGATGTGTGAAAGCACGGCGATACGGGAGAATGTATCAGATGTGCGAGAAAACACAGCGATATAGGGGAAGTATTGAGAGGATCGAAAACAGCGATCTAGGTGAAGACATGAGAGGTGCGCGAAAACACGGCGATATAGGGGAAGCTATGAGAGGTGAGCAAAAACACGGCGATATAGGGGAATCTATGAGAGGTGAGCAATAACACAGCGATAAAGGTGAAGCTATGGGATGTGCGCGAAAAGACAGCGATATAGGGGAAGGTATGAGAGGTGCGCGAAAACACAGCGATACAGGGGAAGGTATGAGAGGAGTACGAAAACAGATGATATAGTGGAAGTTATGAGAGGTGCGTGAAAACCCAGCGATATAGGGGACGTTAAGAGATGTGCATGAAAACACCACGATATTGGGGAAGCCATGAGAGGTGCACAAAAATACAGCGATAGAGGAGAAGTTATGAGAGGTGCGTGAAAACACAACGATATAGGGGGAGGTATGAGAGGTGCACGAAAACACAGCGATATGGGAGAATGTATGGGAGGTGCGCGAAAACAGGGCGATATAGGGGAAGGTATGAGAGGTGCTCGAAGGCACAGGAATATAGGGGATGCTATGGGAGGTGCGCGAAAACACAGTGAAATAGGGGAAGACATGAGAGGTGCGCAAAAGCAGGGCAATATAGTGGAAGCTATGGGATGTGCGCGACAACACAGAGATACAGGGGAATGCATCAGAGGTGCGAGAAAACACAGCGATATTGGGGACGCTATGGGACTTGCGCGAAAACACAGTGATATAGGGGAAGGTATGAGAGGTGTGCGAGAACACGGCGATATGAGGAAATTATAAGAGGTGCAGGAAAACACAGCGATATAGGGGACGGTATGAGACGAGCACGAATACACGGCGATATTGGGGAAGCCATGAGAGGTGCGTGAAAACACAGCGATATAGGGGAAGGTATGAGAGGTGCACGAAGACACAGCGATATAGGGGACGGTATGAGATGTGTATGAAAACACGGTGATATAGGGGAAGCTATGAGAGGTACGCGAAAACACGGTGATATAGGGGAAAGTATGAGAGGTGCGCGAAAACTTGGCGTTACATGGGAATGCATCAGAAGTGCGAGAAAACACAGCGATGTAGTTGAAGACATGAGAGGTGCGCGAAAACAGGGCAATATAGTGGAAGCTATGGAAGGTGCGCGAAAACAGGGCGATATAGGGGAAGGTATGAGAGGTGTGCGAAAACACAGCGATATAGGGGACTTTATGGGAGGTGCGCGAATACACAGCGATATAGGGGACGTTAAGAGATGTGCATGAAAACACCGCGATATTGGGGAAGCCATGAGAGGTGCACAAAATACAGCGATATAGGAGAAGTTATGAGAGGTGCGTGAAAACAAAGCGACATAGGGGGAGGTATGAGAGGTGCACGAAAACACAGCGATATAGGGGAATGTATGGGAGGTGCGTGAAAACAGGGCTATATAGGGGAAGGTAAGAGGGGTGCGCGAAGGCACAGCAATATAGGGGATGCTATGGGAGGTGCATGAAAACACAGCGATATAGGGGAATGTATGTGAAGTGCGCGAAAACAGGGCGATATAGGGGAAGGCAAGAGAGTTGCGCGAAGGCACTGCTATATAGGGGAATGTATGGGAAGTGCGCGAAAACAGGGCGATACAAGGGAATGCATCAGAGGTGCGAGAAAACACAGCGATATAGGGGACGCTATGGGACGTGCGCAAAAACACAGTGATATAGGGGAAGGTATGAGAGGTCTGTGAGAGCACAGCGATATAGGGGAAATTATAAGAGGTGTGCGAAAACATGGTAATACAGGGGAATGTTTCAGAGGTGCGAGAAAACACCGCGATATAGGGGAAGTAATGATTGGAGCGAAAAATAGCGATATAGGTGAAGACATGCGAGGTGTGCGAAAAAACGGCGATATAGGGGAAGTTATGAGAGATGAGCAATAACACAGCGATAAAGGTGAAGCTATGGGATGTGCGCGAAAAGACAGCGATATGGGGAAGGTATGAGAGGTGTGCGAAAACAGCGATGTAGGCGAAGCTATGGGAGGTGTGCGAAAACACAGCGATATAGGGGACGGTATGAGACGTGCATGAATACACGGCGATATTGAGGAAGCCATGAGAGATGCGTGAAAACACAGCGATATAGGGGAAAGTATAGGAGGTGCGCAAAAACAGGGCGATATAGGGGAAGGTGTGAGAGGTGCACGAAGGTACAGCGATATAGGGGCTGCTATGGGAAGTGCGCGAAAACACAGTGATATAGGGGACGGTATGAGATGTGTATGAAAACATGGTGATATAGGGGAAGCTAAGAGAGGTACGCGAAAACACGGCGATATAGGGGAAAGTATGAGAGGTGCGTGAAAACTTGGCGTTACATGGGAATGCATCAGAAGTGCGAGAAAACACAGTGATGTAGGAGAAGACATGAGAGTTCTGCCAAAACAGAGCAATATAGTGGAAGCTATGGGATGTGCACGAAAACAGGGCGATATAGGGGAAGGTATGAGAGGTGCGCGAAAACACAGCGATATAGGGGACGCTATGGGACGTGCGCGAAAACACAGTGATGTAGGGGAAGGTATGAGAGAAGCACAAAAACACAGCGATATAGGGGAAGTTATGAGAGGTGCGCAAAAATACAGCAATGTAAGAGAAGTTATGAGAGGTGCGTGAAAACACAACGATATAGGGGAAGGTATGAGAGGTGCACAAAAACACAGCGATATAGGAGAAATTATGAGAGGTGCGTGAAAGCACAGCGATATAGGGGAACTAATGAGAGGAGCGAAAACATAGCGATCTAGGTGACGACATGAGAGTTGCACGAAAACGCAGCGATATAGGGGATGCTATGGGAGGTGCGCGAATACACAGCGATATAGGGGACGTTATGAGATGTGCATAACAACACGGCGATATAGGGGAAGTTATGAGAGGTGCGCAAAAACACGGCGATACAGGGGAAGCTATGAGAGATGAGCAATAACACAGCAATAAAGGTGAATCTATGGAATGTGCGCAAAAAGACATCAATTTAGGGGAAGGAATGAAGGGGCGCAAGGAACAGCGATATAGGGGAAGGTATGAGAGGTGCGCAAGGCACAGCGATATAGGGGGAGGTATGAGAGGTGCGCAAGGCACAGCGATATAGGGGGAGGTATGAGAGGTGCATGAAAACACAGCGATATAGGGGAAGGTATGGAAGGTGCTCGAAAACAGGGTGATATAGATGAAGTTATGAGAGGTATGTGAAGGCACAGCAATATAGGGGATGCTATGGAAGGTGTGCGAAAACACGGTGATATAAGGGAAAACATGAGAGGTGCGCGAAAACACGGCGATATAGGGAAAGCTATGAGAGGTGAGCAAAAACATGGCGATACAGGGGAAGCTATAAGAGGTGAGCAATAACACAGCGATAAAGGTGAATCTATGGGATGTGCGCGAAAAGACAGCGATATAGGGGAAGCTATGAGAGGTGCGCAAGGCACAGCGATATAGGGGATGCTATGGGAGGTGCGTGAATACACAGCGATATAGGGGACGTGATGAGATGTGCATGAAAACGCAGCGATATTAGGGAAGGTATCAGAGGTGCACAAAAACACAGCGATATAGGAGAAGTTATGAGAGGTGTGCGAAAATACAGCGATATAGGGGAAGATATGAAAGGTGCACGAAAGCACAGAGATATATTCGGGAAGGAATGGGAGGTGCACGAATACACAGCAATATAGGGGACGTTGTGATATGTGCATGAAAACACAGCCATATCGGGGAAGGTATGAGAGGTGCACGAAGGCACAGCGATATAGGGGATGCTATGGGAGTGCGCGAAACACAGCGATATAGGAGACGGTATGAGATGTGCATAAAAACATGGCGTTACAGGGGAATGCATCAGAGGTGCCAGAAAACACAGCGATGTAGTGGAAGACATGAGAGGTGCACGAAAACAGGGCATTATAGTGGAAGGTACGGGATGTGCGCGAAAACAGGGCGATATAGGGGAAGGTATGAGAGGTGCGCGAGAACACGGCGATATAGGGGAAATAATGAGAGCTGTGCGAAAACAGAGATACGGGAGAATGTATCAATTGTGTGAGAAAACACAGCGATATAGGGGAAGTATTGAGAGGAGCGAAAACATAGCGATCTAGGTGAAGACATGAGAGCTGAGCAAAAACACAGCGATACAGGGGAAGCTATGAGAGGTGAGCAATAACACAGCGATAAAGCTGAATCTATGGGATGTGCACAAAAAGACAGCGATATAGGGGAAGCTATGAGAGGTGCGCAAGGCACAGCGATATAGGGGATGCTATGGGAGGTGCGCGAATACACAGCGATATAGGGGACGTGATGAGATGTGCATGAAAACTCAGCGATATTCGGGAAGGTATGAGAGGTGCACAAAAACTCAGTGATATAGAAGAAGTTATGAGAGGTGTGTGAAAACAGCGATATAGGGGAAGGTATGAAAGGTGCACGAAAACACAGCGACATAGGGGAAGGAATCGGAGGTGCGCGAAAACTGTGCGATATTGGGGATGGTATGAGATGTGCATAAAAACACGGCAATATAGGGGAAGTTATGAGAGGTACGCAAAAATACAGCAATACAGGAGAAGGTATGAGAGGTGCGTGAAAAGACAGCGATATAAGGGGAGGTATGAGAGGTACAAGAAAACACAGCGATATAGGGGAAGTTATGGGAGGTGCTCGAAAACAGGGTGATATAGGGAAAGGTATGAGAGGTGTGCGAAGGCACAGCAATATAGGGGATGGTATGGGAGGTGCACGAAAACACAGCGATATAGGGGAAGATATGAGAGGTGTGCGAGAACACGTTGAAACAGGGAACAGTATCAGAAGTGCGAGAACACAGAGTGATAGAGGGGAAGTAATGAGAGGAGCGGAAACACAGCGATATAGGTGAAGACATGAGAGGTGCGCGAAAACACGGCAATATAGGGTAAGCTATGAGAGGTAAGCAATAACACAGCGATAAAGTTGAAGTTATGGGATGTGCGCGAAAACAGGGCGATATAGGGGAAGATATGAGAGGTGCGCGAAGGCACAGAGATACAGGGGATGCTATGGGAGGTGCGTGAATACACAGAGATATAGGGGACGTTATGAGATGTGCATGAAAACACATCAATATAGGGAAAGGTATGAGATGTGCGCAAAAATACATCGATATAGGGGAAGGTATGAGAGGTGCGCGAAAACAGCGATGTAGGCGAAGCTATGGGAGGTGCGTGAAAGCACAGCGATATAGGGGAAGGTACGAGATGTGCATGAATACACGGCGATATTCGGGAAGCCGTCAGAGGTGTGCGAAAACACAGCGATATAGGGGAAGGTATGAGAGGTGCGCGAAAACACAGTGATATAGGGGAAGTTATGAGAGGAGCGCGAAAACAGGGCAATAGAGGGGAAGTTATGAGAGGTGCGTGAAAACCCAGCGACATTGGGGACGTTATGAGATGTGCATGAAAACACGGTGATATTGGGGAAGGTATGAGAGGTGTGCAAAAACACAGCGGTATACGGGAATGCATGAGAGGTGCACGAAAACAGCGAAATAGGTGAAGGAATGGGAGGTGCGCGAAAACAGGGCGATATTTGGGAAGGTATGAGAGGTGCGCGAAAGCACAGCGATATAAGGGAAGCTATGGGAGGTGCGCGAATATACAGCGATATAGAGGACGTTATGAGATGTGCATAACAACACGGCGATATTAGGGAAGCTATGAGAGGTGAGCAATAACACAGCGATAAAGGTGAATCTATGGGATGTGTGCGAAAAGACAGCGATACAGGGGAAGTTATGAGATGTGGATGAAAACGCAGTGATATTAGGGAAGGTATGAGAGGTGCACAAAAACACAGCGATATAGGAGAAGTTAAGAGAGGTGCGTGAAATCACAATGATATAGGGGAAGGTATGAGAGGTTCACGGAGGCACAGCGATATAGGGATGCTATGGGAGGTGCGCGAAAACACAGCGATATAGGAGACGGTATGAGATGTGCATAAAAACATGGCGATATAGGGGGAGGTATGAGAGGTGCGCGTAAACACGGCGATATAGGGGAAAGTAGGAGAGGTGCGTGAAAACTTGGCGTTACAAAGGAATGCATCAGAGACACCAGAAAACACAGCTATGTAGTGGAATACATGAGAGGTGCGCTAAAACAGGGCAATATAGTGGAAGCTATGGGATGTGTACGAAAACAGGGCGATATAGGGTAAGCTATGAGAGGTGCGCGAAAACAAAGCGATATAGGGGACGCAATGGGACGTGCGCGAAAACACAGTGATATAGGGGAAGTTATGAGAGGTGTGCGAGAACACGGCGATATAGGGTAAATTATGAGAGATGTGTGAAAGCACGGCGATACGGGAGAATGTATCAGATGTGCGAGAAAACACAGCAATATAGGGGAAGTATTGAGAGGATCGAAAACAGCGATCTAGGTGAAGACATGAGAGGTGCGCGAAAACATGGCAATATAGGGGAAGCTATGAGAGATGAGCAAAAACATGGCGATACAGGGGAAGCTATGAGAGGTGAGCAAAAACACGGCGATACAGGGGAAGCTATGAGAGGTGAGCAATAACACAGCGATAAAGGTGAATCTATGGGATGTGCACGAAAAGACAGTGATATAGGGGAAGCTATGAGAGGTGCGCAAGGCACAGCGATATAGGGGATGCTATGGGAGGTACGTGAATACACAGCGATATAGGGGACGTGATGAGATGTGCATGAAAACGCAGTGATATTAGGGAAGGTATGAGAGATGCACAAAAACACAGCGATATAGGAGAAGTTATGAGAGGTGTGCGAAAATACAGCGATATAGGGGAAGGTATGAAAGGTGCACGAAAACGCAGTGATATAAGGGAAGGTATAAGAGCTGCGCAAAAACAGGGCGATATAGGGAAGGTATGAGAGGTGCTCGAAGGAACAGCGATATATGGGATGCTATCGGAGGTGCGCAAAAACACAGCGATATAGGAGACGGTATGAGATGTGCATAAAAACATGGCGATATTGGGGGAGGTATGAGAGGTGCGCGAAAACTTGGTGTTACAGGGGAATGCATCAGAAGTGCTAGAAAACACAGCGAGGTAGTGGAAGACATGAGAGGTGCGCGAGAACAGGGCAATATAGGGGAAATTATGAGAGGTGTGCGAAAACACGGCGATACGGCAAAATGTATCAGATGTGCTTGAAAACACAGCGATATAGGGGAAGTATTGAGAGGAGCGAAAACATAGCGATCTAGGTGAAGACATGAGAGGTGCGCGAAAACACGGCGATACAGGGGAAGCTATGAGAGGTGAGCAAAAACACGGCGATACAGGGGAATCTATGAGAGGTGAGCAATAACACAGGGATAAAGGTGAATCTATGGGATGTGCACGAAAACACAGCAATATTGGGGAAGTTATGGGAGCTGCGCGAAAACAGGGCAATATAGGGGAAGGTATGAGAGGTGCACAAAAACACAGCGATATAGGGGAAGTTATGAGAGGTGCGCAAAAATACAGCAATGTAAGAGAAGTTATGAGAGGTGCGTGAAAACACAACGATATAGGAGAAGGTATGAGAGGTGCACAAAAACACAGCGATATAGGAGAAATTATGAGAGGTGCGTGAAAGCACAGCGATATAGTGGAAGGAATGGGAGGTGCGTGAAAACGGCGATATAGGGGAAGGTATGAGAGGTGCGCGAGCGCACAGCGATATAGGGGATGCTATGGGAGGTGCGTGAATACACAGCGATATAGGGGACGTTATGAGATCTGCATAAAAACACGGCCATATAGAAGAAGTTATGTGAGGTGTGCAAAAATACAGCAATGTAGGAGAAGTTATGAGAGGTGCGTGAAAACACAGCAATATAGGGGATGCTATGGGAGGTGTGCAAAAACAGGGCGATATAGGGGGAGGTATGAGAGGTGCGCGAAAACACAGCGATATAGGGGGCGCTATTGGACGAGCGCCAAAACACATTGATATAGGGGAAGATATGAAAAGTGTGCGAGAACACGGAGAAACAGGGGAATGTATCGGAGGTGCGAGAACACAGAGCGATATAGGGGAAGTAATGAGAGGAGCGGAAACACAGCGATATAGGTGAAGATATGAGAATTGCCTGAAAACATGGGAATATAGGGGAAGCTATGGGAGGTGAGCAATACCACAGCGATAAAGGTGAAGCGATGAGATGAGCGTGAAAAGACAGCAATATAGGGGATGCTATGGGAGGTGCGCAAAAACAGGGCGATATAGGGGGAGGTATGAGAGGTGCGCGAAAACACAGCGATATAGGGGGCGCTATTGGACGAGCGCCAAAACACATTGATATAGGGGAAGATATGAAAAGTGTGCGAGAACACGGAGAAACAGGGGAATGTATCAGAGGTGCGAGAACACAGAGCGATATAGGGGAAGTAATGAGAGGAGCGGAAACACAGCGATATAGGTGAAGATATGAGAATTGCGTGAAAACATGGCAATATAGGGGAAGCTATGGGAGGTGAGCAATACCACAGCGATAAAGGTGAAGCGATGAGATGAGCGTGAAAAGACAGCAATATAGGGGAAGCTATGAGAGGTGTGCGAAAACACAGCGATGTAGGCGAGGCCATGAGAGGTGTGCGAAAACAGGGCGATATTGGGGACGGTATGAGAGGTGCACAAAGAAACAGCGATATAGGGGATTCTATGGGAGCAGCGTGAATACACAGCGATATAGGGGACGTTATGAGATGTGCATGAAAATATGGCGATATTGGGGAAGCCATGAGAGGTGTGTGAAAAGACACCGATATAGGGGAAGGTATGGGAGGTGTGCGAAAACAAGGCGATATATGCGTAGATATGAGAGGTGAGCGACAGCACAGCGATATAGGGGACGCTATGGGAGGTGCACGAATACCCAGCGATATAGGGGACATTAAGAGACGTGCATGAAAACGCGGCGATATTGGGGAAGCCACGAGAGGTGCACAAAAATGCAGCGATATGGGAGAAGTTATCAGAGGGGCATAAAACACAGCGATATTGGGGGAGGTAGGAGAGGTGCACGAAAACATGGCGATATAGGGGAAGGTATGAGAGGTGCACGAAGGCACAGCAATATAGGCGATGCTACGGGAGGTGCGCGAAAGCACAGTGATATAGGGGAAGACATGAGAGGTGCACAAAAATAGGGCAATATAATGGAAGCTATGCGATGTGCACGAAAACACAGTGATATAGGGGAAGGTATGAGAGATGTGCGAGAACACGGCGATATAGGGGAATTTATGAGAGGTGCGCGAAAACACGGCGATATAGGGGAAATTATGAGAGGTGGGCGAAAACACGACGATATGGGAGAATGTATCAGATGTGCGAGAAAACACAACGATATAGGGGAAGTAATGAGAGGAGCGAAAACATAGCGATCCAGGTGACGACATGAGAGGTGCACGAAAACACAGCGATATAGGGGATGCTATGGGAGGTGCGCGAATACACAGCGATATAGGGGACGTTATGAGATGTGCATGAAAACTCAGCGATATTCGGGAAGGTAGGAGAGGTGCACAAAAACTCAGTGATATAGAAGAAGTTATGAGAGGTGTGTGAAAACACAGCGATATAGGGGAAAGTATGAAAGGTGCACGAAAACACAGCGACATAGGGGTAGGAATCGGAGGTGCGCGAAAAGTGTGCGATATTGGGGATCGTATGAGTTGTGCACAAAAACACGGCAAAATAGGGGAAGTTATGAGAGGTACGCAAAAATACAGCAATACAGGAGAAGGTATGAGAGGTGCGTGAAAAGACAGCGATATAAGGGGAGGTATGAGAGGTACACGAAAACACAGCGATATAGGGGAAGTTATGGGAGGTGCTCGAAAACAGGGTGATATAGGGAAAGGTATGAGAGGTGTGCGAAGGCACAGCAATATAGGGGATGGTATGGGAAGTGCACGAAAACACAGCGATATAGGGGAAGATATGAGAGGTGTGCAAGAACACGTTGAAACAGGGAACAGTATCAGAAGTGCGAGAACACAGAGTGATAGAGGGGAAGTAATGAGAGGAGCGAAAACACAGCGATATAGGTGAAGACATGAGAGGTGCGCGAAAACACGGCAATATAGGGTAAGCTATGAGAGGTAAGCAATAACACAGCGATAAAGTTGAAGTTATGGGATGTGCGCGAAAACAGGGCGATATAGGGGAAGATATGAGAGGTGTGCAAGAACACAGCGATGTATACGAACCCACGGGAGGTGCGCGGGAAACAGGGCGATATAGGGGAAGGTATGAGCGGTGCGCAAAGGCACAGAGATACAGGGGATGCTATGGGAGGTGCGTGAATACACAGAGATATAGGAGACGTTATGAGATGTGCATGAAAACACGGCGATATTGGGGAAGCCATGAGAGGTGTGCGAAAATACAGCGATTTAGGGGAAGGTATGAGAGGTGCGCGAAAACACAGTGATATAGGGGAAGGTATGAGAGGAGCGCGAAAACAGGGCGATAGAGGGGAGGTTATGAGAGGTGCGTGAAAACCCAGCGACATTGGGGACGTTAGGAGATGTGCATGAAAACATGGTGATATTGGGGAAGGTATGAGAGTTGTGCAAAAACACAGCGGTATACGGGAATGCATGAGAGGTGCACGAAAATAGCGATATAGTTGAAGGAATGGGAGGTGCGCGAAAACAGGGCGATATTTGGGAAGGTATGAGAGGTGCGCGAAGGCACAGCAATACAAGGGATGCTATGGGAGGTGCGCAAATACAGAGCGATATAGGGGACGTTATGAGATGTGCATGAAAACACATCAATATAGGGAAAGGTATGAGATGTGCGCAAAAATACATCGATATAGGGGAAGGTATGAGAGGTGCGCGAAAACAGCGATGTAGGCGAAGCTATGGGAGGTGCGTGAAAGCACAGCGATATAGGGGAAGGTACGAGATGTGCATGAATACACGGCGATAGTCGGGAAGCCGTGAGAGGTGTGCGAAAACACAGCGATATAGGGGAAGGTATGAGAGCTGCGTGAAAACACAGTGATATAGGGGAAGGTATGAGAGGAGAGCGAAAACAGGGCGATAGAGGGGAAGTTATGAGAGGTGCGTGAAAACCCAGCGACATTGGGGACGTTATGAGATGTGCATGAAAACACGGTGATATTGGGGAAGGTATGAGAGGTGTGCAAAAACACAGCGGTATACGGGAATGCATGAGAGGTGCACGAATAAGCGAAATAGGTGAAGGAATGGGAGGTGTGCGAAAACGGCGATATTTGGGAAGGTATGAGAGGTGCGCGAAAGCACAGCGATATAAGGGAAGCTATGGGAGGTGCGCTAATCTACAGCGATATAGAGGACGTTATGAGATGTGCATAACAACACGGCGATATAGGGGAAGCTATGAGAGGTGAGCAATAACACAGCGATAAAGGTGAATCTATGGGATGTGTGCGAAAAGACAGCGATACAGGGGAAGTTATGAGATGTGCATGAAAACGCAGTGATATTAGGGAAGGTATGAGAGGTGTACAAAAACACAGCGATATAGGAGAAGTTAAGAGAGGTGCGTGAAAACACAGCGATATAGGGGAAGGTATGAGAGGTTCACGAAGGCACAGCGATATAGGGATGCTATGGGAGGTGCGCGAAAACACAGCGATATAGGAGACGGTATGAGATGTGCATAAAAACATGGCGATATAGGGGGAGGTATGAGAGGTGCGCGTAAACACGGCGATATAGGGGAAAGTATGAGAGGTGCGTGAAAACTTGGCGTTACAGGGGAATGCATCAGAGGCAACAGAAAACACAGCTATGTAGTGGAATACATGAGAGGTGCGCTAAAACAGGGCAATATAGTGGAAGCTATGGGATGTGTACGAAAACGGGGCGATATAGGGGAAGCTATGAGAGGTGCGCGAAAACAAAGCGATATAGGGGACGCAATGGGACGTGCGCGAAAACACAGTGATATAGGGGAAGTTATGAGAGGTGTGCGAGAACACGGCGATATAGGGTAAATTATGAGAGATGTGTGAAAGCACGGCGATACGGAGGAATGTATCAGATGTGCGAGATAACACAGCGATATAGGGGAAGTATTGAGAGGATCGAAAACAGCGATCTAGGTGAAGACATGAGAGGTGCGCGAAAACATGGCAATATAGGGGAAGCTATGAGAGATGAGCAAAAACACGGCGATACAGGGGAAGCTATGAGAGGTGAGCAAAAACACGGCAATACAGGGGAAGCTATGAGAGGTGAGCAATAACACAGCGATAAAGGTGAATCTATGGGATGTGCACGAAAAGACAACGATATAGGGGAAGCTATGAGAGGTGCGCAAGGCACAGCGATATAGGGGATGCTATGGGAGGTACATGAATACACAGCGATATAGGGGACGTGATGAGATGTGCATGAAAACGCAGTGATATTAGGGAAGGTATGAGAGGTACACAAAAACACAGCGATATAGGAGAAGTTATGGGAGGTGTGCGAAAATACAGCGATATAGGGGAAGGTATGAAAGGTGCACGAAAACGCAGTGATATAAGGGAAGGTATAGGAGCTGCGCAAAAACAGGACGATATAGGGAAGGTATGAGAGGTGCTCGAAGGAACAGCGATATATGGGATGCTATCGGAGGTGCGCAAAAACACAGCGATATAGGAGACGGTATGAGATGTGCATAAAAACACGGTGATATTGGGGGAGGTATGAGAGGTGCGCCTAAGCACGGCGATATAGGGGAAAGTATGAGAGGTGCGCGAAAACTTGGAATTACAGGGGAATGCATCAGAAGTGCTAGAAAACACAGCGAGGTAGTGGAAGACATGAGAGGTGCGCGAGAACAGGGCAATATAGGGGAAATTATGAGAGGTGTGAGAAAACACGGCGATACGGCAAAATGTATCAGATGTGCTTGAAAACACAGCGATATAGGGGAAGTATTGAGAGGAGCGAAAACAGCGATCTAGGTGAAGACATGAGAGGTGTGCGAAAACACGGCGATATAGGGGAAGCTATGAGAGGTGAGCAAAAACACGGCGATACAGGGGAACCTATGAGAGGTGAGCAAAAACACGGCGATACAGGGGAAGCTATGAGAGGTGAGCAATAACACAGCAATAAAGGTGAATCTATGGGATGTGCACGAAAACACAGCGATATTGGGGAAGTTATGGGAGCTGCGCGAAAACAGGGCGATATAGGGGAAGTTATGAGAGGTGCGCGAAGGCACAGCGATATAGGAGAAGTTATGAGAGGTGCGTGAAAACACAGCGATATAGGGGAAGGAATGAGAGGTGCACAAAAACACAGCGATATAGAGGAAGGTATGGGAGGTGCGCGAAAACACAGTGGTATAGGGGAAGACATGAGAGGTGCTCGAAAACAGGGCTATATAGTGGAAGCTATGGGATATGCGCGAAAACATGGCGATACAGGGAAAAGTATGAGAGGTGCCCGAAAACACAGCGATACAGGGGATGCTATGGGACGTGCCCAAAAACGCAGTGATATAGTGAAAGGTACGAGAGGTGTGCAAGAACATGGCTATATAGGGGAAATTATGAGAGGTCCGCGAAAACACGGCGATATATCAGAAGTTATGAGAGGTGAGTGAAAACACAGCGATATAGGGGAAGGTGTAAACGTATGAGAAGTGCACGAAAACACAGCGATATAGGGGAAGGTATGAGAGGTGTGCGAAGGCACAGTGATATTAGGGACGGTATGAGATGTGCATGAAAACACGGAGATATCGGGGAAGAAATGAGAGATGCGTGAAAACACGGCGATATAGAGGAAAGTATGAGAGGTGCGCAAAAACACGGCGATACAGGGGAATGCATCAGAGGTGCGAGAAAACACAGCGATATATGGGAAGTTATGAGAGAAGCAAAAACACAGCGATATAGGGGAGACATGAGAGGTGCACGAAAACAGGGCAATATAGTGAGAGCTATGGGATGTGCATGAAAACAGGGCGATATAGGGGAAGGTATGAGAGCTGCGCGAAAACACTGCAATATACGGGACTCCATGGGACGTGCGTGTAAACACAGTGATATACGGGAAGGTATGCGAGCTGCGCGAGAACACGGCGATATAGGGGAAAGTAGGAGAGGTGCGCGAAAACTTGGCGTTATAGGGGAATGCATCAGAGGTGTGAGAAAACACAGCGATATAGGGGAAGACATGAGAGGTGCGTGAAAACTGGGCAATGTAGTGGAAGCTATGGGACGTGCGCGAAAACACAGTGATATAGGGGATGGTATGACACGTGTGTGAGAACACGGCGATATAGGCGAAATTATGAGAGGTGCGCGAAAACACGGTGATACAGGAGAATTAATGAGAAGAGCGAAAACATAGCGATCTAGGTGAAGACATGAGAGGTGCGCGAAAACACGGCGATATAGGGGAAGCTATGAGAGGTGAGCAAAAACACGGCGATATAGGGGAATCTATGAGAGGTGAGCAATAACACAGCGATAAAGGTGAAGCTATGGGATGTGCGCGAAAAGACAGCGATATAGGGGAAGGTATGAGAGGTGCGCGAAAACACAGCGATACAGGGGAAGGTATGAGAGGAGTACGAAAACAGATGATATAGTGGAAGTTATGAGAGGTGCGTGAAAACCCAGCGATATAGGGGACGTTAAGAGATGTGCATGAAAACACCGCGATATTGGGGAAGCCATGAGAGGTGCACAAAAATACAGCGATAGAGGAGAAGTTATGAGAGGTGCGTGAAAACACAACGATATAGGGGTAGGTATGAGAGGTGCACGAAAACACAGCGATATGGGAGAATGTATGGGAGGTGCGCGAAAACAGGGCGATATATGGGAAGGTATGAGAGGTGCTCGAAGGCACAGCAATATAGGGGATGCTATGGGAGGTGCGCGAAAACACAGTGAAATAAGGGAAGACATGAGAGGTGCGCAAAAGCAGGGCAATATAGTGGAAGCTATGGGATGTGCGCGACAACACAGAGATACAGGGGAATGCATCAGAGGTGCGAGAAAACACAGCGATATTGAGGACGCTATGGGACTTGCGCGAAAAAACAGTGATATAGGGGAAGGTATGAGAGGTCTGCGAGAACACGGCGATATGGGGAAAATATAAGAGGTGCACGAAAACACAGCGATATAGGGGACGGTATGAGAAGAGCACGAATACACGGCGATATTGGGGAAGCCATGAGAGGTGCGTGAAAACACAGCGATATAGGGGAAGGTATGAGAGGTGCACGAAGACACAGCGATATAGGGGACGGTATGAGATGTGTATGAAAACACGGTGATATAGGGGAAGCTATGAGAGGTACGCGAAAACACGGTGATATAGGGGAAAGTATGAGAGGTGCGCGAAAACTTGGCGTTACATGGGAATGCATCAGAAGTGCGAGAAAACACAGCGATGTAGGGGAAGACATGAGAGGTGCGCGAAAACAGGGCGATATAGGGGAAGGTATGAGAGGTGTGCGAAAACACAGCGATACAGGGGACTTTATGGGAGGTGCGCGAATACACAGCGATATAGGGGACGTTAAGAGATGTGCATGAAAACACGGCTATATTGGGGAAGCCATGAGAGGTGCACAAAATACAGCGATATAGGAGAAGTTATGAGAGGTGCGTGAAAACAAAGCGACATAGGGGGAGGTATGAGAGGTGCACGAAAACACAGCGATATAGGGGAATGTATGGGAGGTGCGTGAAAACAGGGCTATATAGGGGAAGGTAAGAGGGGTGCGCGAAGGCACAGCAATATAGGGGATGCTATGGGAGGTGCATGAAAACACAGCGATATAGGGGAATGTATGTGAAGTGCGCGAAAACAGGGCGATATAGGGGAAGGCAAGAGAGTTGCGCGAAGGCACTGCTATATAGGGGAATGTATGGGAAGTGCGCGAAAACAGGGCGATACAAGGGAATGCATCAGAGGTGCGACAAGTATAGGAGGTGCGCAAAAACAGGGCGATATAGGGGAAGGTGTGAGAGGTGCACGAAGGTACAGCGATATAGGGGCTGCTATGGGAAGTGCGCGAAAACACAGTGATATCGGGGACGGTATGAGATGTGTATGAAAACATGGTGATATAGGGGAAGCTAAGAGAGGTACGCGAAAACACGGCGATATAGGGGAAAGCATGAGAGGTGCGTGAAAACTTGGCGTTACATGGGAATGCATCAGAAGTGCGACAAAACACAGTGATGTAGGAGAAGACATGAGAGTTCTACCAAAACAGAGCAATATAGTGGAAGCTATGGGATGTGCACGAAAACAGGGCGATATAGGGGAAGGTATGAGAGGTGCGCGAAAACACAGCGATATATGGGACGCTATGGGACGTGCGTGAAAACACAGTGATGTAGGGGAAGGTATGAGAGGTGCACAAAAACACAGCGATATAGGGGAAGTTATGAGAGGTGCGCAAAAATACAGCAATGTAAGAGAAGTTATGAGAGGTGCGTGAAAACACAACGATATAGGGGAAGGTATGAGAGGTGCACAAAAACACAGCGATATAGGAGAAATTATGAGAGGTGCGTGAAAGCACAGCGATATAGGGGAAGGAATGGGAGGTGCGTGAAAACGGCGATATAGGGGAAGGTATGAGAGGTGCGCGAGCGCACAGCGATATAGGGGGAGGTATGAGAGGTGCACGAAAACACAGAAATATAGGGGACGTGATGAGATGTGCATGAAAACGTAGTGATATTAGGGAAGGTATGAGAGGTGCACAAAAACACAGCGATATAGGAGAAGTTATGAGAGGTGTGTGAAAACACAGCGATATAGGGGGAGGTATGAGAGGTGCATGAAAACACAGCGATATAGGGGAAGGTATGGAAGGTGCGCGAAAACAGGGCGATATAGGGGTAGGTATGAGAGGTACGCGAAGGCAGAGCAATATAAGGGATGCTATGGGATGTGCGCGAATACACAGCGATATAGGGGACGTTATGAGATGTGCATGAAAACACGGCAATATAGGGGAAGGTATAAGAGCTGCGCAAAAATACAGTGATATAGGAGAAGTTAAGAGAGGTGCGTGAAAACACAGCGATATAATGGTAGCTATGAGAGGTGCACGAAAACACAGCGATATTGGGGAAGGTATGGGATGTGCACGAAAACAGGGCGATATAGGGGATGCTATGAGAGGTGCGCGAAAACACCATGTTATATGGGGAAGACATGAGAGGTGCGCAAAAACAGGGCAATATAGTGGAACCTTTGAGATGTGCATGAAAATACGGCGATATTGGGGAGCCATGAGAGGTGTGCGAAAATACAGCAATATAGGGGACGGTATGGGAGGAGTGTGAAAACAGGGCGACGTAGGGGAAGGTATGAGAGGTGCGCGAAGGCACAGCGATATAGGGGATGCTATGGCAGGTGCGCGAATACACAGCGATATATGGGACGTTAAGAGGTGTGCATTAAAACACGGCGATTTTGGGGAATTCATGAGAGGTGTGCAAAAATACGGCGATATAGGAGAAATTATGAGAGGTGCGTGAAAACACAGCGATATAGTGGAAGGTATGGAAGATGCGCAAAAACAGGGCGATATAGGGGAAGGTATGAGAGGTGCGCGAAGGCACAGCAATACAAGGGATGCTATGGGAGGTGCGCAAATACAGAACGATATGGGGGACGTTATGAGATGTGCATGAAAACACATCAATATGGGGAAAGTTATGAGATGTGCGCAAAAATATATCGATATAGGGGAAGGTATGAGAGGTGCGCGAAAACAGCGATGTAGGTGAAACTGTGGGAGGTGCGCAAATATACAGCGATTTAGAGTACTTTATGAGATGTGCATAACAACATGGCGATATAGGGGAAGCTATGAGAGGTGAGCAATAACACAGCGATAAAGGTGAATCTATGGTATGTGCGCGAAAAGACAGCGATATAGGGGATGCTATGAGAGGTGCGTGAATACACAGCGATATATGGGACGTGATGAGATGTGCATGAAAACGCAGCGATATTAGGGAAGGTATGAGAGGTGCGCAAAAACACAGCGATATAGGAGAAGTTGTGAGAGGTGTGTGAAAACACAGCGATATAGGGGAAGGTATGAAATGTGCATGAAAACACAGCCATATAGGGGAAGTATTGAGAGGAGCGAAAACATAGCGATCTAGGTGAAGAAATGACAGGTGAGCAAAAACACGGCGATACAGGGGAAGCTATGAGAGGTGAGGGATTAACACAGTGATAAAGCTGAATCTATGGTATGTGCGCGAAAAGACAGCGATATAGGGGAAGGTATGAGAGGTGCGCAAGGTACAGCGATATAGGGGAGGTATGAGAGGTGCACGAAAACACAGAAATATAGGGGACGTGATGAGATGTGCATGAAAACGCAGTGATATTAAGGAAGGAATGAGAGGTGCACAAAAACACAGCGATTTAGGAGAAGTTATGAGAGGTGTGTGAAAACACAGCGATATAGAGGGAGGTATGAGAGGTGCATGAAAACACAGCGATATAGAGGAATGTATGGAAGGTGCGCGAAAACAGGGCGATATAGGGGAAGGTATGAGAGGTGCGCGAAGGCAGAGCAATATAAGGGATGCTATGGGATGTGCGCGAATACACAGCGATATAGGGGACATTATGAGATGTGCATGAAAACACGGCAATATAGGGGAAGGCATAAGAGCTGCGCAAAAATACAGTGATATACGAGAAGTTATGAGAAGTGCGTGAAAACACAGCGATATAAGGGTGGCTATGAGAGGTGCACGAAAACTCTGCGATATTGGGGAAGGTATGGGAGGTGCGTGAAAACAGGGCGATATAGGGGAAGTTATGAGAGGTGCGCGAAGGCACAGCGATATAGGGGATGCTATGAGAGGTGCGCGAAAACACCGTGATATAGGGGAAGACATGAGAGGTGCGCAAAAACAGGGCAATATAGTGGAACCTATGGGATGTGCACGAAACCACGGCGATACAGGGGAATGTATCAGAGGTGCGAGAAAACACAGCGATATAGGGGACGCCATGGGACACGCGCAAAAAAACTGTGATATAGGGGACGGTATGAGAGGTGTGCGAGAACACGGCGATATAGGGGAAATTGTAACAGGTGCGCGAAAACATGGCAATACAGGAGAATGTATCAGAGGTCCGAGAAAACACAGCGATATAGGGGAATTAATGACAGGAGCGAGAACATAGCGATATAGGTGAAGACATGCGAGGTGCGCGAAAACACGGCGATATAGGGTTAGCAATGAGAGGTGAGCAATAACACAGCGATCAAGGTGAAGCTATGGGATGTGCGCGAAAACAGCGATGTAGATGAAGCTATGGGAGGTGTGCCAAAACACAGCGATATAGGGGACGGTATGAGATGTGCATGAATACACGGCGATATTGGGGAAGCCATGAGAGGTGCCTGAAAACACAGCGATATAGGGGAAGGTATGAGAGGTGTGCAAAAACACAGCGATATAGGAGAAGTTAAGATAGGTGGGTGAAAACACAGCGATATAGGGGAAGGTATGAGAGGTGCACGAAGGCACAGCGATATAGGGGATGCTATGAGAGGTACACGAAAACACAGCGATATAGGAGACGTTATAAGTTGTGCATAAAAACATGGCGATATAGGGGGAGGTATGAGAGGTGCGCGTAAACACGGCGATATAGCGGAAAGTATGAGAGGTGCGCGAAAACTTGGCGTTGCAGGGGAATGCATCAGAGGTGCCAGAAAACACAGCTATGTAGTGAAATACATGAGAGGTGCGCGAAAGCAGGGCAATATAGTGGAAGCTATGGGATGTGCACGAAAACAGGGCGATATAGGGGAAGCAATGAGAGGTGCGCGAAAACACAGCGATATAGGGGACACAATGGGACGTGCGCGAAAACGCAGTGATATAGGGGAAGTTATGAGAGGTGTGCGAGTACACGGCGATATAGGGGACATTATGAGAGGTGTGCGAAAACACGGCGATACGGGAGAATGTATCAGATGTGTGAGAAAACACAGCGATATAAGGGAAGCATTGAAAGGATCGAAAACATAGCGATCTAGGTGAAGACATGAGAGGTGCGCGAAAACATGTCGATGTAGTGGAAGCAACGAGAAGTGAGCAAAAACACAGCGATATAGGGGAATCTATGAGATGTGCGTGAAAAGACAGCGATATAGGGGGAGGTATGAGAGGTGCACGTAAACACGGCGATTTAGGGGAAAGTATGAAAGGTGCGCGAAACTTGGTGTTACAGGGAAATGCATCAGAGGTGCCAGAAAACACAATGATGTAGTGAAAGACATGTGAGGTGCGCGGAAACAGGGCAATATAGTGGAAGGTATGGGATGTGCGCGAAAACAGGGTGATATAGGGGAAGGTATGAGAGGTGCGCGAAGGCACAGCAATATAGGGGATGCTATGGGAGGTGCACGAATACACAGTGATATAGGGGACGTTATGAGATGTGCAAAAAAACACGGCAATATAGGGGAAGTTATGAGAGGTGCGCAAAAATACAGCAATACAGGGGAAGTTATGAGAGGTGCGTAAAAACACAGCAATATAAGGGGAGGTATGAGAGGTACACGAAAGCACAGTGATATAGGGGAAGACATGAGAGGTGCGTGAAAACAGAGCGATATAGGGGACGCTATTGGACGTGCGCGAAAACACAGTGATATAGGGGAAGATATGAGAGGTGTGCGAGAACACGGCGATATAGGTGAAAGTATGAGAGTTGCGCGAAAACACGTTGATACAGGGAACTGTATCAGAAGTGCGAGAACACAGAGCGATATAGGGGAAGTAATGAGAGGAGCGGAAACACAGCGATATAGGTGAATAAATGAGAGGTGCGCGAAAACACGGCGATATAGGGGAAGGTATGAGATGTGCAGAAAAACACAGCGATGTAGGCGAAGCCATGGGAGGTGCACGGGAAACAGGGCGATATAAGGGAAGGTATGAGCGATGCGCGAAGGTACAGCGATATAGGGGATGCTATGGGAGGTGCGTGAATACACAGATATATAGGAGACGTTATGAGATGTGCATGAAAAAACGGTGATATTGGGGAAGCCATGAGAGGTGTGCGAAAATACAGCGATATAGGGGACGGTATGGGAGCTGTGCGAAAACAGGGCGACATAGGGGAAGGTATGAGACGTGCGCGAAGGCACAGCGATATAGGGGACGCTATGGCAGTTGCGTGAATACACAGCGATATATGGGACGTTAAGAGATGTGCGTGAAAACGTGGCGATATTGGGGAAGCCATGAGAGGTGCGCAAAAATACGGCGATATAGGAGAAATTATGAGAGGTGCGTGAAAACACAGCGATATACGGGAAGGTATGGAAGGTGCGCATAAACAGGGCGATATAGAGGAAGGTATGAGAGGTTCGCGAAGGCACAGCAATAAAAGGGATGCTATGGGAGGTGCGTGAATACACAGCGATATAGGGGACGCTATGAGATGTGCATGAAAATACGGCAATATAGGGAAAGGTATAAGAGCTGCACAAAAATACAGTGATATAGGAGAAGTTATGAGAGGTGCGTGAAAAACACAGCGATATCAGGGAAGGTATGAGGGGTGCACGAAAACACAGCGATATTGGAGAAGGTATGAGAGGTGCGAAGGCACAGCGATATAGGGGATGCTATGAGAGGTGCGTGAATACACAGCGATATATGGGACGTGATGAGATGTGCATGAAAACGCAGCGATATTAGGGAAGGTATGAGAGGTGCACAAAAACACAGCGATATAGGAGAAGTTGTGAGAGGTGTGTGAAAACACAGCGATATAGGGGAAGGTATGAAATGTGCATGAAAACACAGCCATATAGGGGAAGTATTGAGAGGAGCGAAAACATAGCGATCTAGGTGAAGAAATGACAGGTGAGCAAAAACACGGCGATACAGGGGAAGCTATGAGAGGTGAGGGATTAACACAGTGATAAAGCTGAATCTATGGGATGTGCGCGAAAAGACAGCGATATAGGGGAAGCTATGAGAGGTGCGCAAGGCACAGCGATATAGGGGAAGCTACGAGAGGTGCGCAAGGCACAGCGATATAGGGGAAGCTACGAGAGGTGCGCAAGGCACAGCGATATAGGGGATGCTATGAGAGGTACGCGAATACACAGCGATATTGGGGAAATTATGAGAGGTGTATGTAAACTCAGCGATATTAGGGAAGATATGACAGGTGCACAAAAACTCAGTGATATAGGAGAAGTTATGAGAGGTGTGTGAAAACACAGCGATACAGGGGAAGGTATGAGAGGTGCACAAAAACACAGCGATATAGCGGAAGGAATCGGAGGTGCGCGAAAACAGGGCGATATAGGGGAAGGTATGAGAGGTGCGCGAAGGCACAGCGATATAGGGGACGTTATGAGATGTGCATAACAATACGGCGATATAGGGGAAGTTATGACAAGTGCGCAAATACACTGCGATGTAGGCGAAGGTATGAGAGGTGTGCGAAAACACAGCGATATAGGGGACGGTATGAGATGTGCATGAATACGCGGCAATAGTAGGGAAACCATGAGAGGTGTGCGAAAACACAGTGATATATGGGAAGTTATGAGAGGTGCGCAAGGCACAGCGATATAGGAGAAGGTATGGAAGGTGCTCGAAAACAGGGTGATATAGATGAAGGCACAGCAATATAGGGGATGCTATGGAAGGTGCACGAAAACACAATGATATAGGGGAAGACATGAGAGGTGCGCAAAAACAAGGCAATATAGTGGAAGCTATGAGAGGTGAGCTAAAACCCACCGATACAGGGGAAGCTATGAGAGGTGAGCAATAACACAGCTATAAAGGTGAATCTATGTTATGTGCGCGAAAAGACATCGATATAGGAGAAGTTATGAGAGGTGTGCGAAAACACAGCGATATAGGGGAAGTTATGAGATGTGCATGAAAACACGGCGATATAGGGGAAGGTATAAGAGGTGCACGAAGGCACAGCGATATAGGGGATGCTATGGGAGGTGCGCGAAAACACAGTGATATAGGGGACGGTATGAGATGTGTATGAAAACACGGCGATATATGGGAAGCTATGAGAGGTGCGCGACAACACGGCGATATAGGGGAAAGTATGAGACGTGTGCGAAAACTTGGCGTTACAGGGGAATGCATCAGAGGTGCGAGAAAACACAGCGATGTAGGGGAAGACATGAGAGGTGCGCAAAAACATGGCAATATAGAGGAAGTTATGGGATGTGCGCTAAAACAGGGCAATGTAGGGGAAGGTATGAGAGGTGTGCGAATGCGCAGCGATATAGGGGATGCTATGGGAGGTGCGTGAATACACAGCGATATAGGGGAAGGTATGAGAGATGTGCGAGAACACAGCGATACAGGGGAAGGTCTGAGAGGTGCGCGAAAGCACAGCGATATATGGGACAGTTTGAGATGTGCGTGAATACACGGTGATAGATGGGAAACCATGAGAGGTGTGCGAAAAAACAGCGATATAGGGGAAGTTATGAGAGGTGCGTGAAAACACAGTGATATAGGGGAATGTATGAGAGGTGCGCGAAAACACAGCGATATAGGGGAAGGCATGAGAGGTGTGCGAAAACATGGCGATACGGGAGAATGTATCAATTGTGCGAGAAAACACAGCGATCTAGGGGAAGTATTGAGAGGAGCGAAAACATAGCGATCTAGGTGAAGACATGAGAGGTGAGCAAAAACACCGCGATACAGGGGAAGCTATGAGAGGAGATCAATAACACAGCGATAAAGCTGAATCTATGGGATGTGCACAAAAAGACAGCAATATAGGGGAAGCTATGAGAGGTGCCCAAGTCACAGCGATATAGGGGATGCGATGGGAGGTATGTGAATATACAGCGATATAGGGGACGCTATGAGAGGTGTGTGAAAACACAGCGATATAGGGGGATATATGAGAGGTACACGAAATCACAGCGATTAGGGGAAGGTATGGGAGGTGCTCGAAAACAAGGCGATATAGAGGAAGGTATGAGAGGTGTGCGAAGGCACAGCAATATAGGGTTTGCTATGGGAGGTGTGCGAAAACACCGTGATATAGGGGAAGACATGAGAGGTGCGCGAAAACAGGGCAATATTGTGGAAGCTAGGCGATGTGCGTGATAACAGGGCGATATTGGGGAAGTTATGAGAGGAGCGCGAAAACACAGTGATATAGGGGAAGCTATGGGACATGCGCAAAAAAACAGTGATATAGGGGAAGGTATGAGAGGTGTGCGAGAACTCGGCGATATAGGGGAAATTGTAAGAGGTGCGCGAAAACATGGCAATACAAGAGAATGTATCAGAGGTGCGAGAAAACACAGCGATATAGGGGAATTAATGATAGGAGCAAAAACATAGCGATATAAGTGAAGACATGCGAGGTGCGCTAAAAAACGGCGATATAGGGTAAGCTATGAGAGGTGAGCAATAACACAGCGATCAAGGTGAAGCTATGGGATGTGCGCGAAAACAGCGATGTAGATGAAGCTACGGGAGGTGCGCCAAAACACAGCGATATAGGGGACGGTATGAGATGTGCATGAATACACGGCGATATTGGGGAAACCATGAGAGGTGCCTGAAAACACGGCGATATAGGGGATGGTATGAGAGGTGCGCGAAGGCACAGGAATACAAGGGATGCTATGGGAGGTGCGCGAATACACAGCGATATAGGGGACGTTATGAGATGTGCATGAAAACACGGCAATATAAAGCAAGGTATAAGAACTGCGCAAAAATACAGCGAATTAATAGAAGTTATGAGAAGTGCGTGAAAACACAGCGATATAAGGGTGG
Organism: Mobula birostris; assembly: GCF_030028105.1. Classification (NCBI taxonomy): domain Eukaryota; kingdom Metazoa; phylum Chordata; class Chondrichthyes; order Myliobatiformes; family Myliobatidae; genus Mobula; species Mobula birostris. Next base: position 63,182 of record NW_027274955.1, read on the forward strand.
CTATGAGAGGTGCATGAAAAAACAGCGATATTGGGGAAGGTATGGGAGGTGCGCGAGAACACGGCGATATAGGGGAAATTGTAAGAGGTGCGCGAAAACATGGCAATACAGGAGAATGTATCAGAGGTGCGAGAAAACACAGCGATATAGGGGAATTAATGATAGGAGCAAAAACATAGCGATATAGGTGAAGACATGCGAGGTGCGCGAAAAAACGGCGATATAGGGTAAGCTATGAGAGGTGAGCAATAACACAGCGATATAGGGGACGGCATGAGATGTGCATGAATACACGGCGATATTGGGGAAGCCATGAGAGGTGCCTGAAAACACGGCGATATAGGGCAAGGTATGAGAGGTGTGCAAAAACACAGCGATATAGGAGAAGTTAAGAGAGGTGCGTGAAAACACAGCGATATAGGGGAAGGTATGAGAGGTGCATGAAGGCACAGCGATATAGGGGATGCTATGGGAGGTGCGCGAAAACACAGCGATATAGGAGACGGTATGAGTTGTGCATAAAAACATGGCGATATAGGGGGAGGTATGAGAGGTGCGCGTAAACATGGCGATATAGGGGAAAGTATGAGAGGTGCGCGAAAATTTGGCGTTACAGGGGAATGCATCAGAGGTGCCAGAAAACACAGCTATGTCGTGGAATACATGAGAGGTGCGCGAAAGCAGGGCAATATAGTGGAAGCTATGGGATGTGCACGAAAACAGGGCGATATAGGGGAAGCTATGAGAGGTGCACGAAAACACAGCGACATAGGGGACACAATGGGACGTGCGCGAAAACACAGTGATAAAGGGGAAGTTATGAGAGGTGTGCGAGAACACGGCGATATAAGGGACATTATGAGAGGTGTGCGAAAACACGGCGATACGGGAGAATGTATCAGATGTGCGAGAAAACACAGCGATATAAGGGAAGTATTGAGAGGATCGAAAACATAGCGATCTAGGTGAAGACATGAGAGGTGTGCGAAAACATGTCGATGTAGTGGAAGCTATGAGAAGTGAGCAAAAACACAGCGATATAGGGGAATCTATGAGAGGTGAGCAATAACACAGCGATAAAGGTGAATCTATGGTATGTGCGCGAAAAGACAGCGATATAGGGGAAGGTATGAGAGGTGCGCAAGGTACAGCGATATAGGGGAGGTATGAGAGGTGCACGAAAACACAGATATATAGGGGACGTGATGAGATGTGCATGAAAACGCAGTGATATTAAGGAAGGAATGAGAGGTGCACAAAAACACAGCGATTTAGGAGAAGTTATGAGAGGTGTGTGAAAACACAGCGATATAGAGGGAGGTATGAGAGGTGCATGAAAACACAGCGATATAGAGGAAGGTATGGAAGGTGCGCGAAAACAGGGCGATATAGGGGAAGGTATGAGAGGTGCGCGAAGGCAGAGCAATATAAGGGATGCTATGGGATGTGCGCGAATACACAGCGATATAGGGGACATTATGAGATGTGCATGAAAACACGGCAATATAGGGGAAGTTATGAAAGGTGCGCAAAAATACAGCAATATAGGAGAAGTTATGAGTGCTGCGTGAAAACATAGCGATATAGGGGGAGGTATGAGAGGTACACGAAAACACAGCGATATAGGGGAAGGTATGGGAGGTGCTCGAAAACAGGGCGATATAGGGAAAGGTATGAGAGGTGTGCGAAGGCACAGCAATATAGGGGACGGTATGGGAGGTGGACGAAAGCACAGTGATATAGGGGAAGACATGAGATTTACATGAATACACAGCGATATAGGGGACGCTATTGGACGTGCGCGAAAACACAGTGATATAGGGGAAGATATGAGAGGTGTGCGAGAACACGGCGATATAGGTGAAATTATGAGAGGTGCGCGAAAACACGTTGATACAGGGAACTGTATCAGAAGTGCGAGAACACAGAGAGATATAGGGGAAGTAATGAGAGGAGCGGAAACACAGCGATATAGGTGAAGACATGAGGGGTGCGCGAAAACACGGCGATATAGGGGAAGCTATTGGACGTGCGCGAAAACACAGTGATATAGGAGAAGATATGAGAGGTGTGCGAGAACACGGCGATATAGGTGAAATTATGAGAGGTGCGCAAAAACACGTTGATACAGGGAACTGTATCAGAAATGCGAGAACACAGAGAGATATAGGGGAAGTAATGAGAGGAGCGGAAACACAGCGATATAGGTGAAGACATGAGGGGTGCGCGAAAACACGGCGATATAGGGGAAGCTATGAGAGGTAAGCAATAACACAGCGATAAAGATCAAGTTCTGGGATTTGCGCGAAAACAGGGCTATATAGGAGAAGGTATGAGAGGTGCGCAAAAACACAGCGATGTAGGCGAAACCATGGGAGGTGCGCGGGAAACAGAGCAATATAGGGGCAGGTATGAGCGATGAGCAAGGGCACAGCGATATAGGGGATGCTATGTGAGGTGCGTGAAAACACAGAGATATAGGAGACGTTATGAGATGTGCGTGAAAACACGGCGATATTGTGGAAGCCATGAGAGGTGCGCAAAAATACGGCAATATAGGGGACCGTATGGGAAGTGTGCGAAAACAGGGCGACATAGGGGAAGGTATGTGAGGTGCGCGAAGGCACAGCAATGTAGAGGATGCTATGGCAGGTGCGCAAATACACAGCGATATATGGGACGTTAAGAGATGTGCATGAAAACACAGCGATATTGTGGAAGCCATGAGAGGTGCGCAAAAATACGGCGATATAGGAGAAATTATGAGAGGAGCGTGAAAACTCAGCGATATAGAGGGAGGCATGAGGGGTGCATGAAAACAAGGCGATATAGGGGGAGGTATGGAAGGTGCGCAAAAACGGGGCGATATAGGGGAAGGTATGAGAGGTGCGCGAAGGCACAGCAATACAAGGGATGCCATGGGAGGTGCGCGAATACACAGCGATATAGGGGACGTTATGAGATGTGCATGAAAACACGGCAATATAGGGGAAGGTATAAGAACTGCGCCAAAATACAGCGAATTAGGGGAAGTTATGAGAAGTGCGTGAAAACACAGCGATATAAGGGTGCCTATGAGAGGTGCATGAAAAATCAGCGATATTGGGGAAGGTATGGGACGTGCGCGAAAACAGGGCGATATAGGTGAAGTTATGAGAAGTGCGCGAAGGCACAGCGATATAGGGGATGCTATAAGAGGTGCACGAAAACAGCGTGATATAGGGGAAGACATGAGAGGTGCGCAAAAACAGGGCAATACAGGAGAATGTATCAGAGGTGCGAGAAAACACAGCGATATAGGGGAATTAATGATAGGAGCAAAAACATAGCGATATAGGTGAAGACATGCGAGGTGCGCGAACAAACGGCGATATAGGGTAAACTATGAGAGGTGAGCAATAACACAGCGATCAAGGTGAAGCTATGGGATGTGCGCGAAAACAGCGATGTAGATGAAGCTACGGGAGGTGCGCCAAAACACAGCGATATAGGGGACGGTATGAGATGTGCATGAATACACGGCGATATTGGGGCAGCCATGAGAGGTGCCTGAAAGCACAGCGATATAGGGGAAGGTATGAGAGGTGTGCAAAAACACAGCGATATAGGAGAAGTTAAGAGAGGTGCGTGAAAACACAGCGATATAGGGGAAGGTATGAGAGGTGTGCAAAAACACAGCGATATAGGAGAAGTTAAGAGAGGTGCGTGAAAACACAGCGATATAGGGGAAGGTATGAGAGGTGCATGAAGGCACAGCGATATAGGGGATGCTATGGGAGGTGCGCGAAAACACAGCGATATAGGAGACGGTATGAGTTGTGCATAAAAACATAGCGATATAGGGGGAGGTATGAGAGGTGCGCGTAAACATGGCGATATAGGGGAAAGTATGAGAGGTGTGCGAAAATTTGGCGTTACAGGGGAATGCATCAGAGGTGCCAGAAAACACAGCTATGTCGTGGAATACATGAGAGGTGCGCGAAAGCAGGGGCAATATAGTGGAAGCTATGGGATGTGCACGAAAACAGGGCGATATAGGGGAAGCTATGAGAGGTTGCGAAAACACAGCGACATAGGGGACACAATGGGACGTGCGCGAAAACACAGTGATAAAGGGGAAGATATGAGAGGTGTGCGAGAACACGGCGATATAAGGGACATTATGAGGGGTGTGCGAAAACACGGCGATACGGGAGAATGTATCAGATGTGCGAGAAAACACAGCGATATAAGGGAAGTATTGAGAGGATCGAAAACATAGCGATCTAGGTGAAGACATGAGAGGTGCGCGAAAACATGTCGATGCAGTGGAAGCTATGAGAAGTGAGCAAAAACACAGCGATATAGGGGAATCTATGAGAGGTGAGCAATTACACAGCGATAAAGGTGAATCTATGGGATGTGCGCGAAAAGACAGCGATATAGGGAAGTTATGAGAGGTGCACAAGGCACAGCGATATAGTGGATGCTATGGGAGGTGCGTGAATACACAGCGATATAGGGGACGTGATGAGATGTGCATGAAAACGCAGTGATATTAGGGAAGGTATGAGAGGTGCACAAAAACACAGCAATATTGGAGAAGTTATGAGAGGTGTGCGAAAACACAGCAATATTGGAGAAGTTATGAGAGGTGTGCGAAAACACAGCGATATAGGGGAAGGTATGAAAGGTGCACGAAAACGCAGTGACAGAAGGGAAGGTATAGGAGGTGCGCGAAAACAGGGCGATATAGGGGAAGGTATGAGAGGTGCACGAAGGCACAGCGATATAGGGGGATGCTATGGGAGGTGCGCAAAAACACAGCTATATAGGAGACGGTATTGAGATGTGCATAAAAACATGGCGATATAGGGGGAGGTATGAGAGGTGCGCGTAAACACGGCGATTTAGGGGAAAGTATCAGAGGTGCGCGAAACTTGGTGTTACAGGGGAATGCATTAGAGGTGCCAGAAAACACAGCGATGTAGTGGAAGACATGTGAGGTGCGCGGAAACAGGGCAATATAGTGGAAAGTATGGGATGTGCGCGAAAACAGGGCGATATAGGGGATGGTATGAGAGGTGCGCGAAGGCACAGCAATATAGGGGATGCTATGGGAGGTGCGCGATTACACAGCGATATAGGGGACGTTATGAGATGTGCATAAAAACACGGCGATATAGGGGAAGTTATGAGAGGTGCGCAAAAATACAGCAATATAGGAGAAGTTATGAGTGGTGCGTGAAAACACAGCGATATAGGGGGAGCTATGAGAGGTACACGAAAACACAGCGATATAGGGGAAGGTATGGGAGGTGCTCGAAAACAGGGCGATATAGGGAAAGGTATGAGAGGTGTGCGAAGGCACAGCAATATAGGGGATGGTATGGGAGGTGCACGAAAACACAGTGATATAGGGGAAGACATGAGAGGTGCGTCAAAACAGTGCAATATAGGGGACGCTATTGGACGTGCGCGAAAACACAGTGATATAGGGGGAAGATATGAGAGGTGTGCGAGAACACGGCGATATAGGTGAAATTATGAGAGGTGCGCGAAAACACGTTGATACAAGTAACTGTATCAGAAGTGCGAGAACACAGAGAGATATAGGGGAAGTAATGAGAGGAGCGGAAACACAGCGATATAGGTGAAGACATGAGGGGTGCGCGAAAACACGGCGATATAGGGGAAGCTATTGGACGTGCGCGAAAACACAGTGATATAGGGGAAGATATGAAAGGTGTGCGAGAACACGGCAATATAGGTGAAATTATGAGAGGTGCGCGGAAAACACGTTGATACAGGGATCTGTATCAGAAGTGCGAGAACACAGAGAGATATATGGGAAGTAATGAGAGGAGCGGAAACACAGCGATATAGGTGAAGACATGAGAGGTAAGCAATAACACAGCGATAAAGATGAAGTTCTGGGATTTGCGCGAAAACAGGGCTATATAGGAGAAGGGTATGAGAGGTGCGCAAAAACACAGCGATGTAGGCGAAGCCATGGGAGGTGCGCGGGAAACAGGGCAATATAGGGGCAGGTATGAGCGATGAGCAAAGGCACAGCGATATAGGGGATGCTATGTGAGGTGCGTGAATACACAGAGATATAGGAGACGTTATGAGATGTGCGTGAAAACACGGTGATATTGTGGAAGCCATGAGAGGTGCGCAAAAATACGGCAATATAGGGGATGGTATAGGAAGTGTGCGAAAACAGGCGACATAGGGGAAGGTATGAGAGGTGCGCGAAGGCACAGCAATGTAGAGGATGCTATGGCAGGTGCGCAAATACACAGCGATATATGGGACGTTAAGAGATGTGCATGAAAACACGGCGATATTGTGGGAAGCCATGAGAGGTGCGCAAAAAGACGGCGATATAGGAGAAATTATGAGAGGAGCGTGAAAACTCAGCGATATAGAGGGAGGTATGAGGGGTGCATGAAAACGAGGCGATATAGGGGAAGGTATGGAAGGTGCGCGAAAACAGGGCGATATAGGGGAAGTTATGAGAAGTGCGCAGAAAGGCAAAGCGATATAGGGGATGCTATGAGAGGTGCACGAAAACACCGTGATATCGGGGAAGACATGAGAGGTGCACAAAAACAGGGCAATATAGTGGAACCCATGGGATGTGCGCGAAACCACGGCGATACAGGGGAATGTATCAGAGGTGCGAGAAAACACAGCGATATAGGAACGCTATGGGACATGCGCAAAAAAACAGTGATATAGGGGAAGGTATGAGAGGTGTGCGAGAACTCGGCGATATAGGGGAAATTGTAAGAGGTGCGCGAAAACATGGCAATACAGGAGAATGTATCAGAGGTGCGAGAAAAGACAGCGATATAGGGGAATTAATGATAGGAGCAAAAACATAGCAATATAGGTGAAGACATGCGAGGTGCGCGAAAAAACGGCGATATAGGGTAAGCTATGAGAGGTGAGCAATAACACAGCGATGAAGGTGAAGCTATGGGATGTGCGCGAAAACAGCGATGTAGATGAATCTCCGGGAGGTGCGCCAAAACACAGCGATATAGGGGACGGTATGAGATGTGCATGAATACACGGCGATATTGGGGAAGCCATGAGAGGTGCCTGAAAACACGGCGATATAGGGGAAGGTATGAGAGGGTGCGCGAAGGCACAGGAATACAAGGGATGCTATGGGAGGTGCGCGAATACACAGCGATATAGGGGACGTTATGAGATGTGCATGAACACACGGCAATATAAGGGAAGGTATAAGAACTGCGCAAAATGCAGCGAATTAGGAGAAGTTATGAGAAGTGCGTGAAAACACAGCGATATAAGGGTGGCTATGAGAGGTGCATGAAAAAACAGCGATATTGGGGAAGGTATGAGAGGTGCACGAAAACACAGCGATATTGGGGAAGGTATGGGAGGTGCGCGAAAACAGGGCGATATAGGGGAAGTTATGAGAAGTGCGCGAAGGCACAGCGATATAGGGGATGCTATGAGAGGTGCACGAAAACACCGTGATATAGGGGAAGACATGAGAGGTGCGCAAAAACAGGGCAATATAGTGGAACCTATGGGATGTGCGCGAAACCATGGCGATACAGGGGAATGTATCAGAGGTGCGAGAAAACACAGCGATATAGGGGACGCTATGCGACATGCGCAAAAAAACAGTGATATAGGGGAAGGTATGAGAGGTGTTCGAGAACACGGCGATATAAGGGAAATTGTAAGAGGTGCGCGAAAACATGGCAATACAGGAGAATGTATCAGAGGTGCGAGAAAACACAGCGATATAGGGGAATTAATGATAGGAGCAAAAACATAGCGATATAGGTGAAGACATGCGAGGTGCGCGAAAAAACGGCGATATAGGGTAAGCTATGAGAGGTGAGCAATAACACAGCGATCAAGGTGAAGCTATGGGATGTGCGCGAAAACAGCGATGTAGATGAAGCTACGGGAGGTACGCCAAAACACAGCGATATAGGGGACGGTATCAGATGTGCATGAATACACGGCAATATTGGGGAAGCCATGAGAGGTGCCTGAAAACACGGCGATATAGGGGAAGGTATGAGAGGTGTGCAAAAACACAGCGATATAGGAGAAGTTGAGAGAGGTGCGTGAAAACACAGCGATATAGGGGAAGGTATGAGAGGTGCACGAAGGCACAGCGATATAGGGGATGCTATGGGAGGTGCGTGAAAACACAGCTATATAGGAGACGGTATGAGTTGTGCATAAAAAAATGGCGATATAGGGGGAGGTATGAGAGGTGCGCGTAAACACGGCAATATAGGGGAAAGTATGAGACGTGCGCGAAAATTTGGCGTTACAGGGGAATGCATCAGAGGTGCCAGAAAACACAGCTATGTCGTGGAATACATGAGAGGTGCGCGAAAGCAGGGCAATATAGTGGAAGCTATGGGATGTGCACGAAAACAGGGCGATATAAGGGAAGCTATGAGAGGTGCGCGAAAACACAGCAACATAGGGGACACAATGGGACGTGCGCGAAAACACAGTGATATAGGGGAAGTTATGAGAGGTGTGCGAGAACACGGCGATATAAGGGACATTATGAGAGGTGTGCGAAAACACGGCGATATGGGAGAATGTATCAGATGTGCGAGAAAACACAGCGATATAAGAGAAGTATTGAGAGGATCGAAAACATAGCGATCTAGGTGAAGACATGAGAGGTGCGCGAAAACATGTCGATGCAGTGGAAGCTATGAGAAGTGAGCAAAAACACAGCGATATAGGGGAATATATGAGAGGTGAGCAATTACACAGCGATAAAGGTGAATCTATGGGATGTGTGCGAAAAGACAGCGATATAGGGGAAGTTATGAGAGGTGCACAAGGCACAGCGATATAGTGGATGCTATGGGAGATGCGTGAATACACAGCGATATAGGGGACGTGATGAGGTGCATGAAAACGCAGTGATATTAGGGAATGTATGAGAGGTGCACAAAAACACAGCGATATTGGAGAAGTTATGAGAGGTGTGCGAAAACACAGCGATATAGGGGAAGGCATGAAAGGTGCACGAAAACGCAGTGACATAAGGGAAGGTATAGGAGGTGCGCGAAAACAGGGCGATATAGGGAAAGGTATGAGAGGTGCACGAAGGCACAGCGATATAGGGGATGTTATGGGAGGTGCTCAAAAACACAGCTATATAGGAGACGGTATTGAGATGTGCATAAAAACATGGCGATATAGGGGGCCGTATGAGAGGTGCGCGTAAACACGGCGATTTAGGGGAAAGTTTCAGAGGTGCGCGAAACATGATGTTACAGGGGAATGTATCAGAGGTGCCAGAAAACACAGCGATGTAGTGGAAGACATGTGAGTTGCGCGGAAACAGGGCAATATAGTGGAAGGTATGGGATGTGCGCGAAAACAGGGCGATATTGCGGAAGGTATGAGAGGTGCGCAAAGGCACAGCGATATAGGGGATGCTATGGGAGGTGGACGAATAGACAGTGAGACAGGGGACTTTATGAGATGTGCATAAAAACACGGCATTATAGGGGAAGTTATGAGAGGTGCGCGAAAACACGTTGATACAGGGAACTGTATCAGAAGTGCGAGAACACAGAGAGATATAGGGGAAGTAATGAGAGGAGCGGAAACACAGCGATATAGGTGAAGAAATGAGAGGTGCGCGAAAACGGCGATATAGGGGAAGGTATGAGCGATGCGCGAAGGCACAGCGATATAGGGGATGCTATGGGAGGTGCGTGAATACACAGAGATATAGGAGACGTTATGAGATGTGCATGAAAACACGGTGATATTGGGGAAGCCATGAGAGGTGCGCAAAAATACGGCGATATTGGTGAAATTATGAGAGGTGCGTGAAAACACAGCGATATAGGGGGAGGTATGGAAGGTTCGCGAAAACAGGGCGATATAGGGGAAGGTATGAGAGGTGCACGAAGGCAAGCAATATAAGGGATGCTATGGGAGGTGCGTGAATACACAGCGATATAGGGGACGCTATGAGATGTGCATGAAAACACGGCAGTATAGGGGAAGGTATAAGAGCTGCACAATAATACAGTGATATAGGAGAAGTTATGAGAGGTGCGCAAAAATACATCGATATAGGGGAAGGTATGAGAGGTGCACGAAAACACTGCGATATAGGAGAAGTTATGAGAGGTCTGCGAAAACACAGCGATATCGGGGAAGGTATGAAAGGTGCACAAAAACACAGAGATATATTCGGTAAGGAATGGGAGGTGCACGAATAGACAGCGATATAGGGGACGTTATGAGATGTGCATGAAAACACAGCCATAGAGGGGAAGTATTGAGAAGAGCGAAAAAATAGCGATCTAGGTGAAGACATGAGAGGTGAGCAAAAACACGGAGATACAGGGGAAGCTGTGAGAGGTGAGCAATAACACAGCGATAAAGCTGAATCTATGGGATGTGCGCAAAAAGTCAGCGATATAGGGGAAGGTATGAGATGTGCATGAAAACACAACGATATAGGGGAAGATATGAGAGGTACAGGAAGGCACAGCGATATAACGGATGGTATGGGATGTGCGTAAAAACACAGTGATATAGGAGACGGTATGAGATATGCATGAAAACACGGCGATATGGGAGAATGTATCAGAGGTGCGAGAAAACACAGCGATATAGGGGAAGACATGAGAAGTGAGAAAAAACACGGCGATGCAGGGGAAGCTATGAGAGGTGCAGAAGGCACAGCGATATAGGGGAAGCTATGAGAGGTGCGCAAGGCACAGCGATATAGGGGATGCTATGAGAGGTGCGTCAATACACAGAGATATAGGAGATGTTATGAGATGTGCGTGAAAACACGGCGATATTGTGGAAGCCATGAGAGGTGCGCAAAAATACGGCGATATAGGGAACGGTATGAGAAGTGTGCGAAAACAGGGCGACATAGGGGAAGGTATGCGAGGTGCGCGAAGGCACAGCGATGTAGAGGATGCTATGTCAGGTGCGCGAATACACAGCGATATATGGGACGTTAAGAGATGTGCATGAAAACACGGCGATATTGGGGAAGCCATGAGAGGTGCGCAAAAATACGGCGATATAGGAGAAATTATGAGAGGAGCGTGAAAACTCAGCGATATAGGGGGAGGTATGAGAGGTGCATGAAAAAA
>NW_027274956.1:0-74317 GCF_030028105.1 Mobula birostris
ACAGGGGGTGTGAGTGACTGGTGTGAGTGACGGGGTTTGAGTGACAGGGTGTGTGAGTGACAGGGGTGTGAGTGACGGGGGTGTGAGTGTCGGTGTGTGAGTGTCGGGGGTGTGAGTGACGGGGGGTGTGAGTGACCGGTGTGAGTGACGGGGTGTGTGAGTGACAGGGGGGTGTGAGTGACTGGTGTGAGTGACGGGGTTTGAGTGACAGGGTGTGTTGAGTGACAGGGGTGTGAGTGACGGGGGTGTGAGTGTCGGGGTGTGAGTGTCGGGGGTGTGAGTGACGGGGGGTCTCAGTGACGGGGTGTGTGAGTGACAGGGTGTGAGTGATGGGGTGTGAGTGAGGCGGGGTGTGAGTGACGGGGGGTGGTGAGTGATGGGGGTGTGAGTGACCTGGGTGTGTGAGTGACGGGGTGTGTGAGTGACGGGAGTGTGTGAGTGACGGGGGGGGTGTGAGTGACGGGGGTGTGTGATTGACAGGGGTGTGTGAGTGTGTCGGGGGGTGTGAGTGACGGGGGTGTGTAAGTGACGGGGTGTGTAAGTGACGGGGTGTGAGTGACAGGGGTGTGTGAGTGACAGGGGGTATGAGTGACGGGGTGTGTGAGTGACGCGGTGTGTGAGTGACGGGGTGTGTGAGTGACGGATTGGGGGGTGTGAGTGATGAGGGTGTGACTGACGGGGGGGTGTGTGAGTGACGGGGGTGTGAGTGACGGGGTTGTGTGATTGACGGGGGCTGTGAGTGACGGGGGTGTGAGTGACGGGGGTGTGTGAGTGTCGGGGAGGGTGTGAGTGACGGGTGTCTGAGTGACGGGGTGTGTGAGCGACGGGGGTGTGCGTGACGGGGGGTGTGAGTGATGAGGGGTGTGAATGACAGGAGTGTGTGAGTGACGGAGTGTGAGTGACGGGGTGTGTGAGTGACGGGGTGTGTGAGTGACGGGGGTGTGAGTGACGAGGGGTGTGAGTGACCGGGTGGTGAGTGACGGGGTGTGTGTGAGTGACTGGGTGTGTGAGTGACAGGGGGTGTGTGAGTGACGGGGGTGTGTGAGTGGACAGTGGTGTTTGAGTGACGGGGGTGGTGTGTGAGTGACGGGGGTGTGTGAGTGTCAGGGGGTGTGTGAGTGACGGGGGTGTGTGAGTTACAGGGTGTGAGTGACTGGTGTGTGAGTGAGGGGGTGTGAGTGACGGGGGGGTGTGAGTGACGGGGGTGTGGTGAGTGACGGGGGTGTGAGTGACGAGGGTGTGAGTGACCGGGTGTGAGTGACGGGGGGGGTGTGGGGTGACGGGGTGCGTGAGTGACGGGGGGATGTTAGTGACGGGGTGTGTGAGTGACGGACGGGGTTGTGAGTGACAGGGTGTGTGTGAGCGACGGGGGTGGAGTGACGGACGGGGTGTAAGTGACGGGGTGTGTGAGTGACGGGGGGGTGTGTGAGTGACGGGGGTGTGTGAGTTACAGGGTGTGAGTGACTGGTGTGTGAGTGAGGGGGTGTGAGTGACGGGGGGTGTGAGTGACGGGGGTGTGTGAGTGACGGGGTGTGAGTGACAGGGTGTGTGAGCGACGGGGGTGGAGTGACGGGGGGGGTGTAAGTGACGGGGTGTGTGAGTGACGGGGGGTGTGAGTGACGGGTGTGTGAGTGACAGTGTGTGTGAGTGACGAGGTGTGTTAGTGACGGGGTGTGAGTGACAGGGTGTGTGTGAGTGACGAGGTGTGTGTGATGGGGTGTATGAGTGACAGGGTGTGTGAGTGACGGACGGGGTGTAAGTGACGGGGTGTGTGAGTGACTGGCGTGTGTGTGTGAAGGGGGTGTGTGTGACGGGGTGTGTGAGTGACGGGGGGTGTGAGTGACGGGGGTGTTTGAGTGATGGGGGTGTGAGTGACGGGGGTGTGTGAGTGACGGCCTGTGTGAGTGACGGGATGTGAATGTCGGGGGGGTGTGAATGACGGGGTGTGTGTGACGGGGGTGTGTTAGTGTCGGGGTGTGTGAGTGACGGGGGTGTGTGTGACGGGCGTGTCTGACTGACGGGGGTGTGTGAGTGACGGGGTGTGTGAGTGACGGGGGGGTGTGAGTAACGGGGTGTGAATGTCGCGGGGGGTGTGAGTGACGGGGTGTGAGTGACGGGGTGTGTGAGTGACAGGGTGATGAGTGTCGGGGGGTGTGAATGACGGGGTGTGAGTGACGGGGGTGTGTTAGTGTCGGGGTGTGTGAGTGACGGGGGTGTGTGTGACGGGCGTGTCTGAATGACGGGGTGTGTGAGTGACGGGGTGTGAGTGACGGGGGTGTGAGTGACGGGGTTTGTGAGTGACGGGGGGTGTGAGTGACGGGGGTGTGAGTGACGGGAGGTGAGAGTGACGGGGTTGTGTGATTGACAGGGGTGTGTGAGTGACAGGGGTGTGTGATTGACGGGGGGTGTGTGAGTGACGGGGGTGTGAGTGACGGGGTGTGTGAGTGACGGGGGTGTGAGTGACGGGGTGTGTGAGTGATGGGGGGAGTGAGTGTCGGGGGTGTGTGAGTGATGGGGTGTATGAGTGACGTGATGTGAGTGACGGGGTGTGTGAGTGACGGATGTGTGAGTGACGGGGGGTCTGAGCGACGGGAGGTGAGAGTGACGGGGGTGTGTGATTCACAGGGGTGTGTGAGTGACAGGGTGTGTGAGTGACGGGGTGTGTGAGTGACGGGGTGTGTGAGTGACGGGGGGGTGTGAGTGACGGGCTATGTGAGTGACGGGGTGTGTGAGTGACGGGGGTGTGTGAGTGACGGGGGGTGTGAGTGACGGAGGGTGCTAGTGACGTGGGTTTGTGAGTGACGGGGGTGTGAGTGACGTGGGTTTGTGAGTGATGGGGGTATGAGTGAGGGGGTGTGTGTGAGTGACGGAGTGTGAGTGTCGGGGGTGTGAGTGACGGGGTGTGAGTGATGGGGGTGTGTATGAGTGACAGGGGTGTGTGAGTGACGGAGTGTGACTGACGGGGGTGTGTGAGTGACGGGGGTGTGAGTGACGGGGTGTGTGAGTGACGGGGGTGTGAGTGACGGGGTGTGTGAGTGATGGGGGAGTGAGTGTCGGGGGTGTGTGAGTGATGGGGTGTATGAGTGACGTGATGTGAGTGACGGGGGTGTGTGAGTGACGGATGTGTGAGTGACGGGGGTCTGAGTGACGGGAGGTGAGAGTGACGGGGGTGTGTGATTCACAGGGGTGTGTGAGTGACAGGGTGTGTGAGTGACGGGGTGTGTGAGTGACGGGGTGTGTGAGTGAGGGGGGGTGTGAGTGACGGGCTATGTGAGTGACGGGGTGTGTGAGTGACGGGGGGTGTGTGAGTGACGGGGGTGTGAGTGACGGAGGGTGCTAGTGACGTGGGTTTGTGAGTGACGGGGGTGTGAGTGACGTGGGTTTGTGAGTGATGGTGGTATGAGTGAGGGGGTGTGTGAGTGACGGAGTGTGAGTGTCGGGGTGTGAGTGACGGGGTGTGAGTGATGGGGGTGTATGAGTGACAGGGGTGTGTGAGTGACGGAGTGTGACTGACGGGGGTGTGTGAGTGACGTGGGTTGTGAGTGACGGGGGTGTTTGAGTGATGGGGGTGTGAGTGACGGGGTGTGTGAGTGACGGGGGGGTGTGAGTGACGGGGTGTGAATGTCGGGGGGTTTTAGGGACGGGGTGTGTGAGTGACAGGGTGTGAGTGTCGGGGGGTGTGAATGACGGGGGTGTGAGTGACGGGGGTGTGTTAGTGTCGGGGTGTGTGAGTGACGGGTGTGTGAGCGATGGGGGGTGTGAGTGACGGGAGTGTATGAGTGACGGGGGTGTGTGTGACGGGGGTGTGTGAGTGACGGGGTGTGAGTGACGGGGATGTGAGCGACGGGGGGTGTGAGTGACGGGGGTGTGTGAGTGTCGGGGGGTGTGAGTGACGGGCGTATGAGTGACGGGGTGTGAGTGACGGGGAATGTGTGTGACGGGGGTGTGAGTGACCGGTGTGAGTGACGGGGTGTGTGAGTGACAGGGGGTGTGAGTGACTGGTGTGAGTGACGGGGTTTGAGTGACAGGGTGTGTGAGTGACAGGGTGTGAGTGACGGGGGTGTGAGTGTCGGTGTGTGAGTGTCGGGGGTGTGAGTGACGGGGGGTGTGAGTGACCGGCGTGTGAGTGACGGGGTGTGTGAGTGACAGGGGGGTGTGAGTGACTGGTGTGAGTGACGGGGTTTGAGTGACAGGGTGTGTGAGTGACAGGGTGTGAGTGACGGGGGTGTGAGTGTCGGGGTGTGAGTGTCGGGGGTGTGAGTGACGGGGGTCTCAGTGACGGGGTGTGTGAGTGACAGGGTGTGAGTGATGGGTGTGAGTGACGGGGTGTGAGTGACGGGGGGGTGTGAGTGATGGGGGGTGTGAGTGACCTGGGTGTGTGAGTGACGTGTGAGTGACGGGGTGTGTGAGTGACGGGGTGTGTGAGTGACGGGGGGGTGTGAGTGACGGGGGTGTGTGATTGACAGGGGTGTGTGAGTGTCGGGGGGTGTGAGTGACGGGGGTGTGTAAGTGACGGGGTGTGTAAGTGACGGGGTGTGAGTGACAGGGGTGTGTGAGTGACAGGGGGTATGAGTGACGGGGTGTGTGAGTGACGCGGTGTGTGAGTGACGGGGTGTGTGAGTGACGGATTGGGGGTGTGAGTGATGAGGGTGTGACTGACGGGGGGGGTGTGAGTGACGGGGTGTGAGTGACGGGGTTGTGTGATTGACGGGGGCTGTGAGTGACGGGGGTGTGAGTGACGGGGTGTGTGAGTGTCGGGAGGGTGTGAGTGACGGGTGTCTGAGTGACGGGGTGTGTGAGCGACGGGGGTGTGCGTGACGGGGGGTGTGAGTGATGAGGGGTGTGAATGACAGGGTGTGTGAGTGACGGAGTGTGAGTGACGGGGTGTGTGAGTGACGGGGTGTGTGAGTGACGGGGTGTGAGTGACGGAGAGTGTGAGTGACGGGGTGTGTGAGTGACAGTGGTGTTTGAGTGACGGGGGTGTGTGAGTGACGGGGTGTGTGAGTGTCAGGGGGTGTGTGAGTGACGGGGGTGTGTGAGTTACAGGGTGTGAGTGACTGGTGTGTGAGTGAGGGGGTGTGAGTGACGGGGGGTGTGAGTGACGGGGGTGTGTGAGTGACGGGGTGTGAGTGACGAGGGTGTGAGTGACCGGGTGTGAGTGACGGGGGGGTGTGGGTGACGGGGTGCGTGAGTGACGGGGGGATGTTAGTGACGGGGTGTGTGAGTGACGGACGGGGTGTGAGTGACAGGGTGTGTGAGCGACGGGGGTGGAGTGACGGACGGGGTGTAAGTGACGGGGTGTGTGAGTGACGGGGGGTGTGTGAGTGACGGGGGTGTGTGAGTTACAGGGTGTGAGTGACTGGTGTGTGAGTGAGGGGGTGTGAGTGACGGGGGGTGTGAGTGACGGGGGTGTGTGAGTGACGGGGTGTGAGTGACAGGGTGTGTGAGCGACGGGGGTGGAGTGACGGGGGGGTGTAAGTGACGGGGTGTGTGAGTGACGGGGGGTGTGAGTGACGGGTGTGTGAGTGACAGTGTGTGTGAGTGACGAGGTGTGTTAGTGACGGGGTGTGAGTGACAGGGTGTGTGAGTGACGAGGTGTGTGTGATGGGGTGTATGAGTGACAGGGTGTGTGAGTGACGGACGGGGTGTAAGTGACGGGGTGTGTGAGTGACTGGCGTGTGTGTGTGAAGGGGGTGTGTGTGACGGGGTGTGTGAGTGACGGGGGTGTGAGTGACGGGGGTGTTTGAGTGATGGGGTGTGAGTGACGGGGTGTGTGAGTGACGGCCTGTGTGAGTGACGGGATGTGAATGTCGGGGGGTGTGAATGACGGGGTGTGTGTGACGGGGGTGTGTTAGTGTCGGGGTGTGTGAGTGACGGGGGTGTGTGTGACGGGCGTGTCTGACTGACGGGGTGTGTGAGTGACGGGGTGTGTGAGTGACGGGGGGGTGTGAGTAACGGGGTGTGAATGTCGCGGGGGGTGTGAGTGACGGGGTGTGAGTGACGGGGTGTGTGAGTGACAGGGTGTGAGTGTCGGGGGGTGTGAATGACGGGGTGTGAGTGACGGGGGTGTGTTAGTGTCGGGGTGTGTGAGTGACGGGGGTGTGTGTGACGGGCGTGTCTGAATGACGGGGTGTGTGAGTGACGGGGTGTGAGTGACGGGGTGTGAGTGACGGGGTTTGTGAGTGACGGGGGTGTGAGTGACGGGGGTGTGAGTGACGGGAGGTGAGAGTGACGGGGGTGTGTGATTGACAGGGGTGTGTGAGTGACAGGGGTGTGTGATTGACGGGGGTGTGTGAGTGACGGGGGTGTGAGTGACGGGGTGTGTGAGTGACGGGGGTGTGAGTGACGGGGTGTGTGAGTGATGGGGGAGTGAGTGTCGGGGGTGTGTGAGTGATGGGGTGTATGAGTGACGTGATGTGAGTGACGGGGTGTGTGAGTGACGGATGTGTGAGTGACGGGGGTCTGAGTGACGGGAGGTGAGAGTGACGGGGGTGTGTGATTCACAGGGGTGTGTGAGTGACAGGGTGTGTGAGTGACGGGGTGTGTGAGTGACGGGGTGTGTGAGTGACGGGGGGGTGTGAGTGACGGGCTATGTGAGTGACGGGGTGTGTGAGTGACGGGGGTGTGTGAGTGACGGGGGTGTGAGTGACGGAGGGTGCTAGTGACGTGGGTTTGTGAGTGACGGGGGTGTGAGTGACGTGGGTTTGTGAGTGATGGGGGTATGAGTGAGGGGGTGTGTGAGTGACGGAGTGTGAGTGTCGGGGTGTGAGTGACGGGGTGTGAGTGATGGGGGTGTATGAGTGACAGGGGTGTGTGAGTGACGGAGTGTGACTGACGGGGGTGTGTGAGTGACGTGGTTGTGAGTGACGGGGGTGTTTGAGTGATGGGGGTGTGAGTGACGGGGTGTGTGAGTGACGGGGGGGTGTGAGTGACGGGGTGTGAATGTCGGGGGGTTTTAGGGACGGGGTGTGTGAGTGACAGGGTGTGAGTGTCGGGGGGTGTGAATGACGGGGTGTGAGTGACGGGGGTGTGTTAGTGTCGGGGTGTGTGAGTGACGGGTGTGTGAGCGATGGGGGGTGTGAGTGACGGGAGTGTATGAGTGACGGGGGTGTGTGTGACGGGGTGTGTGAGTGACGGGGTGTGAGTGACGGGGATGTGAGCGACGGGGGTGTGAGTGACGGGGGTGTGTGAGTGTCGGGGGGTGTGAGTGACGGGCGTATGAGTGACGGGGTGTGAGTGACGGGGAATGTGTGTGACGGGGGTGTGAGTGACCGGTGTGAGTGACGGGGTGTGTGAGTGACAGGGGGTGTGAGTGACTGGTGTGAGTGACGGGGTTTGAGTGACAGGGTGTGTGAGTGACAGGGTGTTGAGTGACGGGGGTGTGAGTGTCGGGGTGTGAGTGTCGGGGGTGTGAGTGACGGGGGTCTCAGTGACGGGGTGTGTGAGTGACAGGGTGTGAGTGATGGGGGTGTGAGTGACGGGGGTGTGAGTGACGGGGGGTGTGAGTGATGGGGGTGTGAGTGACCTGGGTGTGTGAGTGACGGGGTGTGTGAGTGACGGGGTGTGTGAGTGACGGGGGGGGTGTGAGTGACGGGGGTGTGTGATTGACAGGGGTGTGTGAGTGTCGGGGGGTGTGAGTGACGGGGGTGTGTAAGTGACGGGGTGTGTAAGTGACGGGGTGTGAGTGACAGGGGTGTGTGAGTGACAGGGGGTATGAGTGACGGGGTGTGTGAGTGACGCGGTGTGTGAGTGACGGGGTGTGTGAGTGACGGATTGGGGGTGTCAGTGATGAGGGTGTGACTGACGGGGGGGTGTGAGTGACGGGGTGTGAGTGACGGGGTTGTGTGATTGACGGGGGCTGTGAGTGACGGGGGTGTGAGTGACGGGGTGTGTGAGTGTCGGGAGGGTGTGAGTGACGGGTGTCTGAGTGACGGGGTGTGTGAGCGACGGGGGTGTGCGTGACGGGGGGTGTGAGTGATGAGGGGTGTGAATGACAGGGTGTGTGAGTGACGGAGTGTGAGTGACGGGGTGTGTGAGTGACGGGGTGTGTGAGTGACGGGGTGTGAGTGACGGAGAGTGTGAGTGACGGGGTGTGTGAGTGACTGGGTGTGTGAGTGACAGGGGTGTGTGAGTGACGGGGTGTGTGAGTGACGGGGTGTGTGAGTGACGGGGGTGTGTGAGTGACGGGGGTGTGTGAGTGACGGGGTGTGTGAGTGTCGGGGGGGGTGTGAGTGACGGGGGTGTGTGAGTGACGGGGTGTGTGAGTGACAGGGTGTGAGTGACGGGTGTGTTAGTGAAGGTGTGTGAGTGACGGGGGGTGTGAGTGACGGCGGTGTGTGAGTGACGGGGTGTGAGTGACGGGGGTGTGAGTGACGGGGTGTGAGTGACGGGGGGGGTGAGTGACGGGTGTGAGTGATGGAGGGGGTGTGAGTGACGGGGTGTGTGAGTGACGGGGGTGTGTGAGTGACGGAGGTGTGTGATTGACGGGGGGGTGTGAGTGACGGGGTGTGTGAGTGACGGGGGGGTGTGAGTGACGGGGTGTGTGAGTGACGGACGGGGTGTGAGTGACAAGGTGTGTGAGCGACGGAGGTGTGAGTGACGGACGGGGTGTAAGTGACGGGATGTGTGAGTGACGGGGTTGTGAGTGACAGGGTGTGTGAGTGACAAGGTGTGTGTGATGGGGTGTGTGAGTGACAGGTTGTGTGAGTGATGGACGGGGTGTAAGTAACGGGGTGTGTGAGTGACTGGGGTGTGTGTGTGACAGGGGTGTGTGTGACGGGGTGTGTGAGTGACGGGGGTGTAAGTGACGGGGTGTGTGAGTGACGGGGTGTGTGAGTGACGGGTGTGTGAGTGAGGGGGTGTGTGAGTGACGGGGGTGTGTGTGACGGGGTGTGTGAGTGACGGGGTGTGAGTTACGGGGTGTGTGAGTGACGGGGGGGGTGTGAGTGACGGGGTGTGAATGTTGGGGGGGTGTGAGTGACGGGGTGTGAGTGACGGGGTGTGTGAGTGACAGGGTGTGAATGACGGGGTGTGAGTGACGGGGGTGTGTTAGTGTCGGAGTGTGTGAGTGACGGGGGTGTGTGTGACGGGCGTGTCTGAGTGACGGGGTGTGTGAGTGACGGGGTGTGAGTGACAGGGTGTGAGTGACGGGGTTTGTGAGTGACGGGGTTGTGAGTGACGGGGTTTGTGAGTGACGGGGTGTGAGTGACGGGGGTGTGAGTGACGAGGGGGTGAGTGTGACGGGGGTGTGTGAGTGACGGGTCTGTGAGTGACCGGGGGTGTGTGAGTGACAGGGGTGTGTGAGTGACGGGTGTGTGAGTGACGGGGCTGTGTGAGTGACGGGGTGTGTGAGTGACAGTGGTGTTTGAGTGACGGGGGTGTGTGAGTGACGGGGTGTGTGAGTGTCAGGGGGTGTGTGAGTGACGGGGGTGTGTGAGTTACAGGGTGTGAGTGACTGGTGTGTGAGTGAGGGGGTGTGAGTGACGGGGGGTGTGAGTGACGGGGGTGTGTGAGTGACGGGGTGTGAGTGACGAGGGTGTGAGTGACCGGGTGTGAGTGACGGGGGGGTGTGGGTGACGGGGTGCGTGAGTGACGGGGGGATGTTAGTGACGGGGTGTGTGAGTGACGGACGGGGTGTGAGTGACAGGGTGTGTGAGCGACGGGGGTGGAGTGACGGACGGGGTGTAAGTGACGGGGTGTGTGAGTGACGGGGGGTGTGTGAGTGACGGGGGTGTGTGAGTTACAGGGTGTGAGTGACTGGTGTGTGAGTGAGGGGGTGTGAGTGACGGGGGGTGTGAGTGACGGGGGTGTGTGAGTGACGGGGTGTGAGTGACAGGGTGTGTGAGCGACGGGGGTGGAGTGACGGGGGGGTGTAAGTGACGGGGTGTGTGAGTGACGGGGGGTGTGAGTGACGGGTGTGTGAGTGACAGTGTGTGTGAGTGACGAGGTGTGTTAGTGACGGGGTGTGAGTGACAGGGTGTGTGAGTGACGAGGTGTGTGTGATGGGGTGTATGAGTGACAGGGTGTGTGAGTGACGGACGGGGTGTAAGTGACGGGGTGTGTGAGTGACTGGCGTGTGTGTGTGAAGGGGGTGTGTGTGACGGGGTGTGTGAGTGACGGGGGTGTAAGTGACGGGGTGTGTGAGTGACGGGTGTGTGAGTGAGGGGGTGTGTGAGTGACGGAGGGTGTGTGTGACGGGGTGTGTGAGTGACGGGGTGTGTGAGTGACGGGGGTGTGAGTGACGGGGTGTGTGAGTGACAGGTGTGTGAGTGAGGGGGTGTGTGAGTGACGGGGGTGTGAGTGACGGGGGTGTGAGTGACGGGTGTGTGAGTGACGTGGTTGTGAGTGACGGGTCTGTGAGTGACGGGTGTGTGAGTGACGGGGGTGTGTGTGTGACGGGTGTGTGAGTGACGGGGTGTGTGAGTGACGGGGGTGTGAGTGACGGGGTGTGTGAGTGACGGGGGTGTGAGTGACGGGGTGTGTGAGTGACGGGGTGTGTGAGTGACGGGTGTGTGAGTGAGGGGGTGTGTGAGTGACGGGGTGTGTGACTGACGGGGGTTTGAGTGACGGGGGTGTGAGTGACGGGGGGTCTGAGTGACGGGGGTCTGAGTGACGGGGGTGTGAGTGACGGGGTGTGTGAGTGACGGAGGAGTGAGTGTCGGGGGGGGGTGTGAGTGATGGGTGGTGTGAGTGACGGTGATGTGAGTGTCGGGGGGGTGTGAGTGACGGATGTGTGAGTGACGGGGGTGTGAGTGACGGGGGTGTTTGAGTGATGGGGGTGTGAGTGACGGGGTGTGTGAGTGACGGCCTGTGTGAGTGACGGGGTGTGAGTGATGGGGGTGTATGAGTGACAGGGGTGTGTGAGTGACGGAGTGTGACTGACGGGGGTGTGTGAGTGACGTGGTTGTGAGTGACGGGGGTGTTTGAGTGATGGGGGTGTGAGTGACGGGGTGTGTGAGTGACGGGGGGGTGTGAGTGACGGGGTGTGAATGTCGGGGGGTTTTAGGGACGGGGTGTGTGAGTGACAGGGTGTGAGTGTCGGGGGGTGTGAATGACGGGGTGTGAGTGACGGGGGTGTGTTAGTGTCGGGGTGTGTGAGTGACGGGTGTGTGAGCGATGGGGGGTGTGAGTGACGGGAGTGTATGAGTGACGGGGGTGTGTGTGACGGGGTGTGTGAGTGACGGGGTGTGAGTGACGGGGATGTGAGCGACGGGGGTGTGAGTGACGGGGGTGTGTGAGTGTCGGGGGGTGTGAGTGACGGGCGTATGAGTGACGGGGTGTGAGTGACGGGGAATGTGTGTGACGGGGGTGTGAGTGACCGGTGTGAGTGACGGGGTGTGTGAGTGACAGGGGGTGTGAGTGACTGGTGTGAGTGACGGGGTTTGAGTGACAGGGTGTGTGAGTGACAGGGTGTGAGTGACGGGGGTGTGAGTGTCGGGGTGTGAGTGTCGGGGGTGTGAGTGACGGGGGTCTCAGTGACGGGGTGTGTGAGTGACAGGGTGTGAGTGATGGGGTGTGAGTGACGGGGTGTGAGTGACGGGGGGTGTGAGTGATGGGGGTGTGAGTGACCTGGGTGTGTGAGTGACGGGGTGTGTGAGTGACGGGGTGTGTGAGTGACGGGGGGGTGTGAGTGACGGGGGTGTGTGATTGACAGGGGTGTGTGAGTGTCGGGGGGTGTGAGTGACGGGGGTGTGTAAGTGACGGGGTGTGTAAGTGACGGGGTGTGAGTGACAGGGGTGTGTGAGTGACAGGGGGTATGAGTGACGGGGTGTGTGAGTGACGCGGTGTGTGAGTGACGGGGTGTGTGAGTGACGGATTGGGGGTGTCAGTGATGAGGGTGTGACTGACGGGGGGGGTGTGAGTGACGGGGTGTGAGTGACG
The DNA here is from genome assembly GCF_030028105.1 of Mobula birostris. NCBI lineage: Eukaryota > Metazoa > Chordata > Chondrichthyes > Myliobatiformes > Myliobatidae > Mobula > Mobula birostris. The sequence goes on from NW_027274956.1 coordinate 11,881, forward strand.
GGGTTGTGTGATTGACGGGGGCTGTGAGTGACGGGGGTGTGAGTGACGGGGTGTGTGAGTGTCGGGAGGGTGTGAGTGACGGGTGTCTGAGTGACGGGGTGTGTGAGCGACGGGGGTGTGCGTGACGGGGGGTGTGAGTGATGAGGGGTGTGAATGACAGGGTGTGTGAGTGACGGAGTGTGAGTGACGGGGTGTGTGAGTGACGGGGTGTGTGAGTGACGGGGTGTGAGTGACGGAGAGTGTGAGTGACGGGGTGTGTGAGTGACTGGGTGTGTGAGTGACAGGGGTGTGTGAGTGACGGGGTGTGTGAGTGACAGGGGTGTGTGAGTGACGGGGGTGTGTGAGTGACGGGGTGTGTGAGTGTCGGGGGGGGTGTGAGTGACGGGGGTGTGTGAGTGACGGGGTGTGTGAGTGACAGGGTGTGAGTGACGGGTGTGTTAGTGAAGGTGTGTGAGTGACGGGGGGTGTGAGTGACGGCGGTGTGTGAGTGACGGGGTGTGAGTGACGGGGGTGTGAGTGACGGGGTGTGAGTGACGGGGGGGGTGAGTGACCGGGTGTGAGTGATGGGGGGGTGTGAGTGACGGGGTGTGTGAGTGACGGGGGTGTGTGAGTGACGGAGGTGTGTGATTGACGGGGGGGTGTGAGTGACGGGGTGTGTGAGTGACGGGGGGGTGTGAGTGACGGGGTGTGTGAGTGACGGACGGGGTGTGAGTGACAAGGTGTGTGAGCGACGGAGGTGTGAGTGACGGACGGGGTGTAAGTGACGGGATGTGTGAGTGACGGGGTGTGAGTGACAGGGTGTGTGAGTGACAAGGTGTGTGTGATGGGGTGTGTGAGTGACAGGTTGTGTGAGTGATGGACGGGGTGTAAGTAACGGGGTGTGTGAGTGACTGGGGTGTGTGTGTGACAGGGGTGTGTGTGACGGGGTGTGTGAGTGACGGGGGTGTAAGTGACGGGGTGTGTGAGTGACGGGGTGTGTGAGTGACGGGTGTGTGAGTGAGGGGGTGTGTGAGTGACGGGGGTGTGTGTGACGGGGTGTGTGAGTGACGGGGTGTGAGTTACGGGGTGTGTGAGTGACGGGGGGGGTGTGAGTGACGGGGTGTGAATGTTGGGGGGGTGTGAGTGACGGGGTGTGAGTGACGGGGTGTGTGAGTGACAGGGTGTGAATGACGGGGTGTGAGTGACGGGGGTGTGTTAGTGTCGGAGTGTGTGAGTGACGGGGGTGTGTGTGACGGGCGTGTCTGAGTGACGGGGTGTGTGAGTGACGGGGTGTGAGTGACAGGGTGTGAGTGACGGGGTTTGTGAGTGACGGGGTTGTGAGTGACGGGGTTTGTGAGTGACGGGGTGTGAGTGACGGGGGTGTGAGTGACGAGGGGGTGAGTGTGACGGGGGTGTGTGAGTGACGGGTCTGTGAGTGACCGGGGGTGTGTGAGTGACAGGGGTGTGTGAGTGACGGGTGTGTGAGTGACGGGGCTGTGTGAGTGACGGGGTGTGTGAGTGACAGTGGTGTTTGAGTGACGGGGGTGTGTGAGTGACGGGGTGTGTGAGTGTCAGGGGGTGTGTGAGTGACGGGGGTGTGTGAGTTACAGGGTGTGAGTGACTGGTGTGTGAGTGAGGGGGTGTGAGTGACGGGGGGTGTGAGTGACGGGGGTGTGTGAGTGACGGGGTGTGAGTGACGAGGGTGTGAGTGACCGGGTGTGAGTGACGGGGGGGTGTGGGTGACGGGGTGCGTGAGTGACGGGGGGATGTTAGTGACGGGGTGTGTGAGTGACGGACGGGGTGTGAGTGACAGGGTGTGTGAGCGACGGGGGTGGAGTGACGGACGGGGTGTAAGTGACGGGGTGTGTGAGTGACGGGGGGTGTGTGAGTGACGGGGGTGTGTGAGTTACAGGGTGTGAGTGACTGGTGTGTGAGTGAGGGGGTGTGAGTGACGGGGGGTGTGAGTGACGGGGGTGTGTGAGTGACGGGGTGTGAGTGACAGGGTGTGTGAGCGACGGGGGTGGAGTGACGGGGGGGTGTAAGTGACGGGGTGTGTGAGTGACGGGGGGTGTGAGTGACGGGTGTGTGAGTGACAGTGTGTGTGAGTGACGAGGTGTGTTAGTGACGGGGTGTGAGTGACAGGGTGTGTGAGTGACGAGGTGTGTGTGATGGGGTGTATGAGTGACAGGGTGTGTGAGTGACGGACGGGGTGTAAGTGACGGGGTGTGTGAGTGACTGGCGTGTGTGTGTGAAGGGGTGTGTGTGACGGGGTGTGTGAGTGACGGGGGTGTAAGTGACGGGGTGTGTGAGTGACGGGTGTGTGAGTGAGGGGGTGTGTGAGTGACGGAGGGTGTGTGTGACGGGGTGTGTGAGTGACGGGGTGTGTGAGTGACGGGGGTGTGAGTGACGGGGTGTGTGAGTGACAGGTGTGTGAGTGAGGGGGTGTGTGAGTGACGGGGGTGTGAGTGACGGGGGTGTGAGTGACGGGTGTGTGAGTGACGTGGTTGTGAGTGACGGGTCTGTGAGTGACGGGTGTGTGAGTGACGGGGGTGTGTGTGTGACGGGTGTGTGAGTGACGGGGTGTGTGAGTGACGGGGGTGTGAGTGACGGGGTGTGTGAGTGACGGGGGTGTGAGTGACGGGGTGTGTGAGTGACGGGGTGTGTGAGTGACGGGTGTGTGAGTGAGGGGGTGTGTGAGTGACGGGGTGTGTGACTGACGGGGGTTTGAGTGACGGGGGTGTGAGTGACGGGGGGTCTGAGTGACGGGGGTCTGAGTGACGGGGGTGTGAGTGACGGGGTGTGTGAGTGACGGAGGAGTGAGTGTCGGGGGGGGGTGTGAGTGATGGGTGGTGTGAGTGACGGTGATGTGAGTGTCGGGGGGGTGTGAGTGACGGATGTGTGAGTGACGGGGGTGTGAGTGACGGGGGTGTTTGAGTGATGGGGGTGTGAGTGACGGGGTGTGTGAGTGACGGCCTGTGTGAGTGACGGGATGTGAATGTCGGGGGGTGTGAATGACGGGGTGTGTGTGACGGGGGTGTGTTAGTGTCGGGGTGTGTGAGTGACGGGGGTGTGTGTGACGGGCGTGTCTGACTGACGGGGTGTGTGAGTGACGGGGTGTGTGAGTGACGGGGGGGTGTGAGTGACGGGGTGTGAATGTCGGGGGGGGGTGTGAGTGACGGGGTGTGAGTGACGGGGTGTGTGAGTGACAGGGTGTGAGTGTCGGGGGGTGTGAATGACGGGGTGTGAGTGACGGGGGTGTGTTAGTGTCGGGGTGTGTGAGTGACGGGGGTGTGTGTGACGGGCGTGTCTGAATGACGGGGTGTGTGAGTGACGGGATGTGAGTGACGGGGTGTGAGTGACGGGGTTTGTGAGTGACGGGGGTGTGAGTGACGGGGGTGTGTGAGTGACCGGGGTGTGAGTGACGGAAGGTGTTAGTGACGTGGGTTTGTGAGTGACGGGGGTGTGAGTGACGTGGGTTTGTGAGTGATGGGGGTATGAGTGAGGGGGTGTGTGAGTGACGGAGTGTGAGTGTCGGGGTGTGAGTGACGGGGTGTGAGTGATGGGGGTGTATGAGTGACAGGGGTGTGTGAGTGACGGAGTGTGACTGACGGGGGTGTGTGAGTGACGTAGTTGTGAGTGACGGGGGTGTTTGAGTGATGGGGGTGTGAGTGACGGGGTGTGTGAGTGACGGGGGGGTGTGAGTGACGGGGTGTGAATGTCGGGGGGTTTTAGGGACGGGGTGTGTGAGTGACAGGGTGTGAGTGTCGGGGGGTGTGAATGACGGGGTGTGAGTGACGTGGGTGTGTTAGTGTCGGGGTGTGTGAGTGACGGGTGTGTGAGCGATGGGGGGTGTGAGTGACGGGAGTGTATGAGTGACGGGGGTGTGTGTGACGGGGTGTGTGAGTGACGGGGTGTGAGTGACGGGGATGTGAGCGACGGGGGTGTGAGTGACGGGGGTGTGTGAGTGTCGGGGGGTGTGAGTGACGGGCGTATGAGTGACGGGGTGTGAGTGACGGGGAATGTGTGTGACGGGGGTGTGAGTGACCGGTGTGAGTTACGGGGTGTGTGAGTGACAGGGGGTGTGAGTGACTGGTGTGAGTGACGGGGTTTGAGTGACAGGGTGTGTGAGTGACAGGGTGTGAGTGACGGGGGTGTGAGTGTCGGTGTGTGAGTGTCGGGGGTGTGAGTGACGGGGGTCTCAGTGACGGGGTGTGTGAGTGACAGGGTGTGAGTGATGGGGTGTGAGTGACGGGGTGTGAGTGACGGGGGGTGTGAGTGATGGGGGTGTGAGTGACCTGGGTGTGTGAGTGACGGGGTGTGTGAGTGACGGGGTGTGTGAGTGACGGGGGGGGTGTGAGTGACGGGGGTGTGTGATTGACAGGGGTGTGTGAGTGTCGGGGGGTGTGAGTGACGGGGGTGTGTAAGTGACGGGGTGTGTGAGTGACGGGGTGTGAGTGACAGGGGTGTGTGAGTGACAGGGAGTATGAGTGACGGGGTGTGTGAGTGACGCGGTGTGTGAGTGACGGGGTGTGTGAGTGACGGATTGGGGGTGTGAGTGATGAGGGTGTGACTGACGGGGGGGGTGTGAGTGACGGGGTGTGAGTGACGGGGTTGTGTGATTGACGGGGGCTGTGAGTGACGGGGGTGTGAGTGACGGGGTGTGTGAGTGTCGGGAGGGTGTGAGTGACGGGGGTCTGAGTGACGGGGTGTGTGAGCGACGGGGGTGTGCGTGACGGGGGGTGTGAGTGATGAGGGGTGTGAATGACAGGGTGTGTGAGTGACGGAGTGTGAGTGACGGGGTGTGTGAGTGACGGGGTGTGTGAGTGACGGGGTGTGAGTGACGGAGAGTGTGAGTGACGGGTGTGTGAGTGACAGTGTGTGTGAGTGACGAGGTGTGTTAGTGACGGGGTGTGAGTGACAGGGTGTGTGAGTGACGAGGTGTGTGTGATGGGGTGTATGAGTGACAGTGTGTGTGAGTGACGGACGGGGTGTAAGTGACGGGGTGTGTGAGTGACTGGGGTGTGTGTGTGAAGGGGGTGTGTGTGACGGGGTGTGTGAGTGACGGGGGTGTAAGTGACGGGGTGTGTGAGTGACGGGTGTGTGAGTGAGGGGGTGTGTGAGTGACGGAGGGTGTGAGTGACGGGGTGTGTGAGTGACTGGGTGTGTGTGTGACGGGGTGTGTGAGTGACGGGGTGTGTGAGTGACGGGGGTGTGAGTGACGGGGTGTGTGAGTGACAGGTGTGTGAGTGAGGGGGTGTGTGAGTGACGGGGGTGTGAGTGACGGGGGTGTGAGTGACGGGTGTGTGAGTGACGTGGTTGTGAGTGACGGGTCTGTGAGTGACGGGTGTGTGAGTGACGGGGGTGTGTGTGTGACGGGTGTGTGAGTGACGGGGTGTGTGAGTGACGGGGGTGTGAGTGACGGAGGGTGTTAGTGACGTGGGTTTGTGAGTGACGGGGGTGTGAGTGACGTGGGTTTGTGAGTGATGGGGGTATGAGTGAGGGGGTGTGTGAGTGACGGAGTGTGAGTGTCGGGGTGTGAGTGACGGGGTGTGAGTGATGGGGGTGTATGAGTGACAGGGGTGTGTGAGTGACGGAGTGTGACTGACGGGGGTGTGTGAGTGACGTGGTTGTGAGTGACGGGGGTGTTTGAGTGATGGGGGTGTGAGTGACGGGGTGTGTGAGTGACGGGGGGGTGTGAGTGACGGGGTGTGAATGTCGGGGGGTTTTAGGGACGGGGTGTGTGAGTGACAGGGTGTGAGTGTCGGGGGGTGTGAATGACGGGGTGTGAGTGACGGGGGTGTGTTAGTGTCGGGGTGTGTGAGTGACGGGTGTGTGAGCGATGGGGGGTGTGAGTGACGGGAGTGTATGAGTGACGGAGGTGTGTGTGACGGGGTGTGTGAGTGACGGGGTGTGAGTGACGGGGATGTGAGCGACGGGGGTGTGAGTGACGGGGGTGTGTGAGTGTCGGGGGGTGTGAGTGACGGGCGTATGAGTGACGGGGTGTGAGTGACGGGGAATGTGTGTGACGGGGGTGTGAGTGACCGGTGTGAGTGACGGGGTGTGTGAGTGACAGGGGGTGTGAGTGACTGGTGTGAGTGACGGGGTTTGAGTGACAGGGTGTGTGAGTGACAGGGTGTGAGTGACGGGGGTGTGAGTGTCGGTGTGTGAGTGTCGGGGGTGTGAGTGACGGGGGTCTCAGTGACGGGGTGTGTGAGTGACAGGGTGTGAGTGATGGGGTGTGAGTGACGGGGTGTGAGTGACGGGGGGTGTGAGTGATGGGGGTGTGAGTGACCTGGGTGTGTGAGTGACGGGGTGTGTGAGTGACGGGGTGTGTGAGTGACGGGGGGGTGTGAGTGACGGGGGTGTGTGATTGACAGGGGTGTGTGAGTGTCGGGGGGTGTGAGTGACGGGGGTGTGTAAGTGACGGGGTGTGTGAGTGACGGGGTGTGAGTGACAGGGGTGTGTGAGTGACAGGGAGTATGAGTGACGGGGTGTGTGAGTGACGCGGTGTGTGAGTGACGGGGTGTGTGAGTGACGGATTGGGGGTGTGAGTGATGAGGGTGTGACTGACGGGGGGGGTGTGAGTGACGGGGTGTGAGTGACGGGGTTGTGTGATTGACGGGGGCTGTGAGTGACGGGGGTGTGAGTGACGGGGTGTGTGAGTCTCGGGAGGGTGTGAGTGACGGGGGTCTGAGTGACGGGGTGTGTGAGCGACGGGGGTGTGCGTGACGGGGGGTGTGAGTGATGAGGGGTGTGAATGACAGGGTGTGTGAGTGACGGAGTGTGAGTGACGGGGTGTGTGAGTGACGGGGTGTGTGAGTGACGGGGTGTGAGTGACGGAGAGTGTGAGTGACGGGTGTGTGAGTGACAGTGTGTGTGAGTGACGAGGTGTGTTAGTGACGGGGTGTGAGTGACAGGGTGTGTGAGTGACGAGGTGTGTGTGATGGGGTGTATGAGTGACAGTGTGTGTGAGTGACGGACGGGGTGTAAGTGACGGGGTGTGTGAGTGACTGGGGTGTGTGTGTGAAGGGGGTGTGTGTGACGGGGTGTGTGAGTGACGGGGGTGTAAGTGACGGGGTGTGTGAGTGACGGGTGTGTGAGTGAGGGGGTGTGTGAGTGACGGAGGGTGTGAGTGACGGGGTGTGTGAGTGACTGGGGTGTGTGTGTGACGGGGTGTGTGAGTGACGGGGTGTGTGAGTGACGGGGGTGTGAGTGACGGGGTGTGTGAGTGACAGGTGTGTGAGTGAGGGGGTGTGTGAGTGACGGGGGTGTGAGTGACGGGGGTGTGAGTGACGGGTGTGTGAGTGACGTGGTTGTGAGTGACGGGTCTGTGAGTGACGGGTGTGTGAGTGACGGGGGTGTGTGTGTGACGGGTGTGTGAGTGACGGGGTGTGTGAGTGACGGGGGTGTGAGTGACGGGGTGTGTGAGTGACGGGGGTGTGAGTGACGGGGTGTGTGAGTGACGGGGTGTGTGAGTGACGGGTGTGTGAGTGAGGGGGTGTGTGAGTGACGGGGTGTGTGACTGACGGGGGTTTGAGTGACGGGGGTGTGAGTGACGGGGGGTCTGAGTGACGGGGGTCTGAGTGACGGGGGTGTGAGTGACGGGGTGTGTGAGTGACGGAGGAGTGAGTGTCGGGGGGGTGTGAGTGATGGGTGGTGTGAGTGACGGTGATGTGAGTGTCGGGGGGGTGTGAGTGACGGATGTGTGAGTGACGGGGGTGTGAGTGACGGGGGTGTTTGAGTGATGGGGGTGTGAGTGACGGGGTGTGTGAGTGACGGCCTGTGTGAGTGACGGGATGTGAATGTCGGGGGATGTGAATGACGGGGTGTGTGTGACGGGGGTGTGTTAGTGTCGGGGTGTGTGAGTGACGGGGGTGTGTGTGACGGGCGTGTCTGACTGACGGGGTGTGTGAGTGACGGGGTGTGTGAGTGACGGGGGGGTGTGAGTGACGGGGTGTGAATGTCGGGGGGGGGTGTGAGTGACGGGGTGTGTGAGTGACAGGGTGTGAGTGTCGGGGGGTGTGAATGACGGGGTGTGAGTGACGGGGGTGTGTTAATGTCGGGGTGTGTGAGTGACGGGGGTGTGTGTGACGGGCGTGTCTGAATGACGGGGTGTGTGAGTGACGGGGTGTGAGTGACGGGGTGTGAGTGACGGGGTTTGTGAGTGACGGGGGTGTGAGTGACGGGGGTGTGAGTGACGGGAGGTGAGAGTGACGGGGGTGTGTGATTGACAGGGGTGTGTGAGTGACAGGGGTGTGTGATTGACGGGGGTGTGTGAGTGACGGGGGTGTGAGTGACGGGGTGTGTGAGTGACGGGGGTGTGAGTGACGGGGTGTGTGAGTGATGGGGGAGTGAGTGTCGGGGGTGTGTGAGTGATGGGGTGTATGAGTGACGTGATGTGAGTGACGGGGTGTGTGAGTGACGGATGTGTGAGTGACGGGGGTCTGAGTGACGGGAGGTGAGAGTGACGGGGGTGTGTGATTCACAGGGGTGTGTGAGTGACAGGGTGTGTGAGTGACGGGGTGTGTGAGTGACGGGGTGTGTGAGTGACGGGGGTTGTGAGTGACGGGCTATGTGAGTGACGGGGTGTGTGAGTGACGGGGGTGTGTGAGTGACGGGGGTGTGAGTGACGGAGGGTGTTAGTGACGTGGGTTTGTGAGTGACGGGGGTGTGAGTGACGTGGGTTTGTGAGTGATGGGGGTATGAGTGAGGGGGTGTGTGAGTGACGGAGTGTGAGTGTCGGGGTGTGAGTGACGGGGTGTGAGTGATGGGGGTGTATGAGTGACAGGGGTGTGTGAGTGACGGAGTGTGACTGACGGGGGTGTGTGAGTGACGTGGTTGTGAGTGACGGGGGTGTTTGAGTGATGGGGGTGTGAGTGACGGGGTGTGTGAGTGACGGGGGGGTGTGAGTGACGGGGTGTGAATGTCGGGGGGTTTTAGGGACGGGGTGTGTGTGTGACAGGGTGTGAGTGTCGGGGGGTGTGAATGACGGGGTGTGAGTGACGGGGGTGTGTTAGTGTCGGGGTGTGTGAGTGACGGGTGTGTGAGCGATGGGGGGTGTGAGTGACGGGAGTGTATGAGTGACGGGGGTGTGTGTGACGGGGTGTGTGAGTGACGGGGTGTGAGTGACGGGGATGTGAGCGACGGGGGTGTGAGTGACGGGGGTGTGTGAGTGTCGGGGGGTGTGAGTGACGGGCGTATGAGTGACGGGGTGTGAGTGACGGGGAATGTGTGTGACGGGGGTGTGAGTGACCGGTGTGAGTGACGGGGTGTGTGAGTGACAGGGGGTGTGAGTGACTGGTGTGAGTGACGGGGTTTGAGTGACAGGGTGTGTGAGTGACAGGGTGTGAGTGACGGGGGTGTGAGTGTCGGGGTGTGAGTGTCGGGGGTGTGAGTGACGGGGGTCTCAGTGACGGGGTGTGTGAGTGACAGGGTGTGAGTGATGGGGTGTGAGTGACGGGGTGTGAGTGACGGGGGGTGTCAGTGATGGGGGTGTGAGTGACCTGGGTGTGTGAGTGACGGGGTGTGTGAGTGACGGGGTGTGTGAGTGACGGGGGGGTGTGAGTGACGGGGGGGTGTGATTGACAGGGGTGTGTGAGTGTCGGGGGGTGTGAGTGACGGGGGTGTGTAAGTGACGGAGTGTGTGAGTGACGGGGTGTGAGTGACAGGGGTGTGTGAGTGACAGGGGGTATGAGTGACGGGGTGTGTGAGTGACGCGGTGTGTGAGTGACGGGGTGTGTGAGTGACGGATTGGGGGTGTGAGTGATGAGGGTGTGACTGACGGGGGGGGTGTGAGTGACGGGGTGTGAGTGACGGGGTTGTGTGATTGACGGGGGCTGTGAGTGACGGGGGTGTGAGTGACGGGGTGTGTGAGTGTCGGGAGGGTGTGAGTGACGGGGGTCTGAGTGACGGGGTGTGTGAGCGACGGGGGTGTGCGTGACGGGGAGTGTGAGTGATGAGGGGTGTGAATGACAGGGTGTGTGAGTGACGGGGGTGTGAGTGACGGGGTGTGAGTGACGGGGGGGGTGAGTGACGGGGTGTGAGTGACGGGGGGGGTGAGTGACCGGGTGTGAGTGATGGGGGGGTGTGAGTGACGGGGTGTGTGAGTGACGGGGGTGTGTGAGTGACGGAGGTGTGTGATTGACGGGGGGGTGTGAGTGACGGGGTGTGTGAGTGACGGGGGGGTGTGAGTGACGGGGTGTGTGAGTGACGGACGGGGTGTGAGTGACAAGGTGTGTGAGCGACGGAGGTGTGAGTGACGGACGGGGTGTAAGTGACGGGATGTGTGAGTGACGGGGTGTGAGTGACAGGGTGTGTGAGTGACGAGGTGTGTGTGATGCGGTGTGTGAGTGACAGGTTGTGTGAGTGATGGACGGGGTGTAAGTAACGGGGTGTGTGAGTGACTGGGGTGTGTGTGTGACAGGGGTGTGTGTGACGGGGTGTGTGAGTGACGGGGATGTAAGTGACGGGGTGTGTGAGTGACGGGGTGTGTGAGTGACGGGTGTGTGAGTGAGGGGGTGTGTGAGTGACGGGGGTGTGTGTGACGGGGTGTGTGAGTGACGGGGTGTGAGTGCCGGGGTGTGTGAGTGACGGGGGGGGTGTGAGTGACGGGGTGTGAATGTTGGGGGGGTGTGAGTGACGGGGTGTGAGTGACGGGGTGTGTGAGTGACAGGGTGTGAGTGTCGGGGGGTGTGAATGACGGGGTGTGAGTGACGGGGGTGTGTTAGTGTCGGGGTGTGTGAGTGACGGGGGTATGTGTGACGGGCGTGTCTGAGTGACGGGGTGTGTGAGTGACGGGGTGTGAGTGACAGGGTGTGAGTGACGGGGTTTGTGAGTGACGGGGTTGTGAGTGACGGGGTTTGTGAGTGACGGGGTGTGAGTGACGGGGGTGTGAGTGACGAGGGGGTGAGTGTGACGGGGGTGTGTGAGTGACGGGTCTGTGAGTGACCGGGGGTGTGTGAGTGACAGGGGTGTGTGAGTGACGGGTGTGTGAGTGACGGGGCTGTGTGAGTGACGGGGTGTGTGAGTGACAGTGGTGTTTGAGTGACGGGGGTGTGTGAGTGACGGGGTGTGTGAGTGTCAGGGGGTGTGTGAGTGACGGGGGTGTGTGAGTTACAGGGTGTGAGTGACTGGTGTGTGAGTGAGGGGGTGTGAGTGACGGGGGGTGTGAGTGACGGGGGTGTGTGAGTGACGGGGTGTGAGTGACGAGGGTGTGAGTGACCGGGTGTGAGTGACGGGGGGGTGTGGGTGACGGGGTGTGTGAGTGACGGGGGGATGTTAGTGACGGGGTGTGTGAGTGACGGACGGGGTGTGAGTGACAGGGTGTGTGAGCGACGGGGGTGGAGTGACGGACGGGGTGTAAGTGACGGGGTGTGTGAGTGACGGGGGGTGTGAGTGACGGGTGTGTGAGTGACAGTGTGTGTGAGTGACGAGGTGTGTTAGTGACGGGGTGTGAGTGACAGGGTGTGTGAGTGACGAGGTGTGTGTGATGGGGTGTATGAGTGACAGGGTGTTTGAGTGACGGACGGAGTGTAAGTGACGGGGTGTGTGAGTGACTGGGGTGTGTGTGTGAAGGGGGTGTGTGTGACGGGGTGTGTGAGTGACGGGGGTGTAAGTGACGGGGTGTGTGAGTGACGGGGTGTGTGAGTGACGGGTGTGTGAGTGAGGGGGTGTGTGAGTGACGGAGGGTGTGAGTGACGGGGTGTGTGAGTGACTGGGGTGTGTGTGTGACGGGGTGTGTGAGTGACGGGGTGTGTGAGTGACGGGGGTGTGAGTGACGGGGTGTGTGAGTGACGGGTGTGTGAGTGAGGGGGTGTGTGAGTGACGGGGGGTGTGAGTGAGGGGGGTGTGAGTGACGGGTGTGTGAGTGACGTGGTTGTGAGTGACGGGTCTGTGAGTGACGGGTGTGTGAGTGACGGGTGTGTGTGTGTGACGGGTGTGTGAGTGACGGGGTGTGTGAGTGACGGGGGTGTGAGTGACGGGGTGTGTGAGTGACGGGGGTGTGAGTGACGGGGTGTGTGAGTGACGGGGTGTGTGAGTGACGGGTGTGTGAGTGAGGGGGTGTGTGAGTGACGGGGTGTGTGACTGACGGGGGTTTGAGTGACGGGGGTGTGAGTGACGGGGGGTGTGAGTGACGGGGGTCTGAGTGACGGGGGTGTGAGTGACGGGGTGTGTGAGTGACGGAGGAGTGAGTGTCGGGAGGGGTGTGAGTGATGGGTGGTGTGAGTGACGGTGATGTGAGTGTCGGGGGGGTGTGAGTGACGGATGTGTGAGTGACGGGGGTGTGAGTGACGGGAGGTGAGAGTGTCGGGGGTGTGTGATTGACAGGGGAGTGTGAGTGACAGGGGTGTGTGATTGACGGGGGTGTGTGAGTGACGGGGGTGTGAGTGACGGGGTGTGTGAGTGATGGGGGAGTGAGTGTCGGGGGAGTGTGAGTGATGGGGGTATGAGTGAGGGGGTGTGTGAGTGACGGAGTGTGAGTGTCGGGGTGTGAGTGACGGGGTGTGAGTGATGGGGGTGTATGAGTGACGGGGGTGTGTGAGTGACGGGGTGTGAGTGACGGGGGTGTGTGAGTGACGTGGTTGTGAGTGACGGGGGTGTTTGAGTGATGGGGGTGTGAGTGACGGGGTGTGTGAGTGACGGGATGTGTGAGTGACGGGATGTGAATGTCGGGGGGGTGTGAGTGACGGGGTGTGAGTGACGGGGTGTGTGAGTGACAGGGTGCGAGTGTCGGGGGGTGTGAATGACGGGGTGTGTGTGACGGGGGTGTGTTAGTGTCGGGGTGTGTGAGTGACGGGGGTGTGTGTGACGGGCGTGTCTGAGTGACGGGGTGTGTGAGTGACGGGGTGTGTGAGTGATGGGGGGGTGTGAGTGACGGGTGTGAATGTCGGGGGGGTGTGAGTGACGGGGTGTGAGTGACGGGGTGTGTGAGTGACAGGGTGTGAGTGTCGGGGGGTGTGAATGACGGGGTGTGAGTGACGGGGGTGTGCTAGTGTCGGGGTGTGTGAGTGACGGGGGTGTGTGTGACGGGCGTGTCTGAATGACGGGGTGTGTGAGTGACGGGGTGTGAGTGACGGGGTGTGAGTGACGGGGTTTGTGAGTGACGGGGGTGTGAGTGACGGGGGTGTGAGTGACGGGAGGTGAGAGTGACGGGGGTGTGTCATTGACAGGGGTGTGTGAGTGACAGGGGTGTGTGATTGACGGGGGTGTGAGTGACGGGGTGTGTGAGTGACGGGGTGTGTGAGTGACGGGGTGTGTGAGTGATGGGGGAGTGAGTGTCGGGGGTGTGTGAGTGATGGGGTGTGTGAGTGACGTGATGTGAGTGACGGGGTGTGTGAGTGACGGATGTGTGAGTGACGGGGGTCTGAGTGACGGGAGGTGAGAGTGACGAAGGTGTGTGATTGACAGGGGTCTGTGAGTGACAGGGTGTGTGAGTGACGGGGTGTGTGAGTGGCGGGGTGTGTGAGTGACGGGGGGGTGTGAGTGACGGGGTATGTGAGTGACGGGGTGTGTGAGTGACGGGGGTGTGTGAGTGACGGGGGTGTGAGTGACGGAGGGTGTTAGTGACGGGGGTGTGAGTGACGTGGGTTTGTGAGTGATGGGGGTATGAGTGAGGGGGTGTGTGAGTGACGGAGTGTGAGTGTCGGGGTGTGAGTGACGGGGTGTGAGTGGTGGGGGTGTATGAGTGACGGGGGTGTGTGAGTGACGGGGTGTGACTGACGGGGGTGTGTGAGTGACGTGGTTGTGAGTGACGGGGGTGTTTGAGTGATGGGGGTGTGAGTGACGGGGTGTGTGAGTGACGGGGGGGTGTGAGTGACGGGGTGTGAATGTCGGGGGGGTGTGAGTGACAGGGTGTGTGAGTGACAGGGTGTGAGTGTCGGGGGGTGTGAATGACGGGGTGTGAGTGACGGGGGTGTGTTAGTGTCGGGGTGTGTGAGTGACGGGTGTGTGAGGGATGGGGGGGGGTGTGACGGGGGTGTGAGTGACGGGAGTGTATGAGTGACGGGGGTGTGTGTGACGGGGTGTGTGAGTGACGGGGTGTGAGTGACGGGGATGTGAGCGACGGGGGTGTGAGTGACGGGGGTGTGTGAGTGTCGGGGGGTGTGAGTGACGGGGGTGTGAGTGACGGGGTGTGAGTGACGGGGAATGTGTGTGACGGGGGTGTGAGTGACCGGTGTGAGTGACGGGGGTGTGAGTGACAGGGTGTGTGAGTGACGGGGTGTGTGAGTGACAGGGGATGTGAGTGACTGGTGTGAGTGACGGGGTTTGAGTGACAGGGTGTGTGAGTGACAGGGTGTGAGTGACGGGGGTGTGAGTGTCGGGGTCTGAGTGTCGGGGGTGTGAGTGACGGGGGTCTCAGTGACGGGGTGTGTGAGTGACAGGGTGTGAGTGATGGGGTGTGAGTGACGGGGTGTGAGTGACGGGCGGTGTGAGCGATGGGGTGTGAGTGACCTGGGTGTGTGAGTGACGGGGTGTGTGAGTGACGGGGTGTGTGAGTGACGGGGGGGTGTGAGTGACGGGGGTGTGTGATTGACAGGGGTGTGTGAGTGTCGGGGGGTGTGAGTGACGGGGGTGTGTAAGTGACGGGGTGTGTGAGTGACGGGGTGTGAGTGACAGGGGTGTGTGAGTGACAGGGGGTATGAGTGACGGGGTGTGTGAGTGACGCGGTGTGTGAGTGACGGGGTATGTGAGTGACGGGTTGGGGGTGTGAGTGACGAGGGTGTGACTGACGGGGGGGTGTGAGTGACGGGGTGTGAGTGACGGGGTTGTGTGATTGACGGGGGCTGTGAGTGACGGGGGTGTGAGTGACGGGGTGTGTGAGTGTCGGGAGGGTGTGAGTGACGGGGGTCTGAGTGACGGGGTGTGTGAGCGACGGGGGGTGCGTGACGGGAGGTGTGAGTGATGAGGGGTGTGAATGACAGGGTGTGTGAGTGACGGAGTGTGAGTGACGGGGTGTGTGAGTGACGGGGTGTGAGTGACGGAGGGTGTGAGTGACGGGGTGTGTGAGTGACTGGGTGTGTGAGTGACAGGGGTGTGTGAGTGACGGGGTGTGTGAGTGACAGGGGTGTGTGAGTGACGTTGGTGTGTGAGTGACGGGGTGTGTGAGTGTCGGGGGGGTGTGAGTGACGGGGGTGTGTGAGTGACGGGGTGTGTGAGTGACAGGGTGTGAGTGACGGGTGTGTGAGTGAAGGTGTGTGAGTGACGGGGGGTGTGAGTGACGGCGGTGTGTGAGTGACGGGGTGTGAGTGACGGGGGTGTGAGTGACGGGGTGTGAGTGACGGGGGGGGTGAGAGACGGGGTGTGAGTGACGGGGGGGTGTGAGTGACGGGGTGTGTGAGTGACGGGGGTGTGTGAGTGACGGAGGTGTGTGATTGACGGGGGGGTGTGAGTGACGGGGTGTGTGAGTGATGGGGGAGTGAGTGTCGGGGGTGTGTGAGTGATGGGGTGTGTGAGTGACGTGATGTGAGTGACGGGGTGTGTGAGTGACGGATGGTGAGTGACGGGGGTCTGAGTGACGGGAGGTGAGAGTGACGAAGGTGTGTGATTGACAGGGGTGTGTGAGTGACAGGGTGTGTGAGTGACGGGGTGTGTGAGTAGTGGGTTGTGTGAGTGACGGGGGGGGGGTGTGAGTGACGGGGTATGTGAGTGACGGGGTGTGTGAGTGACTGGGGTGTGTGAGTGACGGGGGTGTGAGTGACGGAGGGGGTTAGTGACGTGGGTTTGTGAGTGACGGGGGTGTGAGTGACGTGGGTTTGTGAGTGATGGGGGTATGAGTGAGGGGGTGTGTGAGTGACGGAGTGTGAGTGTCGGGGTGTGAGTGACGGGGTGTGACTGACGGGGGTGTGTGAGTGACGTGGTTGTGAGTGACGGGGGTGTTTGAGTGATGGGGGTGTGAGTGACGGGGTGTGTGAGTGACGGGGGGGTGTGAGTGACGGGGTGTGAATGTCGGGGGGGTGTGAGTGACGGGGTGTGTGAGTGACAGGGTGTGAGTGTCGGGGGGTGTGAATGACGGGGTGTGAGTGACGGGGGTGTGTTAGTGTCGGGGTGTGTGAGTGACGGGTGTGTGAGGGATGGGGGGTGTGTGTGACGGGGGTGTGAGTGACGGGAGTGTATGAGTGACGGGGGTGTGTGTGACGGGGTGTGTGAGTGACGGGGTGTGAGTGACGGGGATGTGAGCGACGGGGGTGTGAGTGACGGGGGTGTGTGAGTGTCGGGGGGTGTGAGTGACGGGGGTGTGAGTGACGGGGTGTGAGTGACGGGGAATGTGTGTGACGGGGGTGTGAGTGACCGGTGTGAGTGACGGGGGTGTGAGTGACAGGGTGTGTGAGTGACGGGGTGTGTGAGTGACAGGGGATGTGAGTGACTGGTGTGAGTGACGGGGTTTGAGTGACAGGGTGTGTGAGTGACAGGGTGTGAGTGACGGGGGTGTGAGTGTCGGGGTGTGAGTGTCGGGGGTGTGAGTGACGGGGGTCTCAGTGACGGGGTGTGTGAGTGACAGGGTGTGAGTGATGGGGTGTGAGTGACGGGGTGTGAGTGACGGGGGGTGTGAGTGATGGGGGTGTGAGTGACCTGGGTGTGTGAGTGACGGGGTGTGTGAGTGACGGGGTGTGTGAGTGACGGGGGGGTGTGAGTGACGGGGGTGTGTGATTGACAGGGGTGTGTGAGTGTCGGGGGGTGTGAGTGACGGGGGTGTGTAAGTGACGGGGTGTGTGAGTGACGGGGTGTGAGTGACAGGGGTGTGTGAGTGACAGGGGGTATCAGTGACGGGGTGTGTGAGTGACGCGGTGTGTGAGTGACGGGGTATGTGAGTGACGGGTTGGGGGTGTGAGTGACGAGGGTGTGACTGACGGGGGGGTGTGAGTGACGGGGTGTGAGTGACGGGGTTGTGTGATTGACGGGGGCTGTGATTGACGGGGGTGTGAGTGACGGGGTGTGTGAGTGTCGGGAGGGTGTGAGTGACGGGGGTCTGAGTGACGGGGTGTGTGAGCGACGGGGGTGTGCGTGACGGGTGGTGTGAGTGATGAGGGGTGTGAATGTCAGGGTGTGTGAGTGACGGAGTGTGAGTGACGGGGTGTGTGAGTGACGGGGTGTGAGTGACGGAGGGTGTGAGTGACGGGGTGTGTGAGTGACTGGGTGTGTGAGTGACAGGGGTGTGTGAGTGACGGGGTGTGTGAGTGACAGGGGTGTGTGAGTGACGGGGGTGTGTGAGTGACGGGGTGTGTGAGTGTCGGGGGGGGTGTGAGTGACGGGGGTGTGTGATTGACGGGGTGTGTGAGTGACAGGGTGTGAGTGACGGGTGTGTGAGTGAAGGTGTGTGAGTGAAGGGGGGTGTGAGTGACGGCGGTGTGTGAGTGACGGGGTGTGAGTGACGGGGGTGTGAGTGACGGGGTGTGAGTGACGGGGGGTGAGTGACGGGGTGTGAGTGACGGGGGGGTGTGAGTGACGGGGTGTGTGAGTGACGGGGGTGTGTGAGTGACGGAGGTGTGTGATTGACGGGGGGGTGTGAGTGACGGGGTGTGTGAGTGACGGGGGGGTGTGAGTGACGGGGTGTGTGAGTGACGGACGGGGTGTGAGTGACAAGGTGTGTGAGCGACGGGGGTGTGAGTGACGGACGGGGTGTAAGTGACGGGATGTGTGAGTGACGGGGGGTGTGAGTGACGGGTGTGTGAGTGACAGGGTGTGTGAGTGACGGGGTGTGTGAGTGACGGGGTGTGAGTGACAGGGTGTGTGAGTGACGAGGTGTGTGTGATGGGGTGTGTGAGTGACAGGTTGTGTGAGTGACGGACGGGGTGTAAGTAACGGGGTGTGCGAGTGACTGCGGTGTGTGTGTGACAGCGGTGTGTGTGACGGGGTGTGTGAATGACGGGGGTGTAAGTGACGGGGTGTGTGAGTGACGGGGTGTGTGAGTGACGGGTGTGTGAGTGAGGGGGTGTGTGTGACGGGGTGTGTGAGTGACGGGGTGTGAGTGTCGGGGTGTGTGAGTGACGGGGGGGTGTGAGTGACGGGGTGTGAATGTCAGGGGGGTGTGAGTGACGGGGTGTGAGTGACGGGGTGTGTGAGTGACAGGGTGTGAGTGTCGGGGGGTGTGAATGACGGGGTGTGAGTGACGGGGGTGTGTTAGTGTCGGGGTGTGTGAGTGACGGGGGTGTGTGTGACGGGCGTGTCTGAGTGACGGGGTGTGTGAGTGACGGGGTGTGAGTGACGGGGGTGTGTTAGTGTCGGGGTGTGTGAGTGACGGGGGTGTGTGTGACGGGCGTGTCTGAGTGACGGGGTGTGTGAGTGACGGGGTGTGAGTGACGGGGTTTGTGAGTGACGGGGTTTGTGAGTGACGGGGTTTGTGAGTGACGGGGTGTGAGTGACAGGGGTGTGAGTGACGGGGCGGTGAGCCTGACGGGGGTGTGTGAGTGACGGGTGTGTGAGTGACCGGGGGTGTGTGAGTGACGGGTGTGTGAGTGGCGGGGCTGTGTGAGTGACGGGGTGTGTTAGTGACGGGGTGTGAGTGTCGGGGGTGTGTGAGTGACGGGGTGTGAGTGACGGGGTGTGTGAGTGACGGAGAGGTGTGAGTGTCAGGGGGGTGTGAGTGACGGGGGTGTGTGAGTGACGGGGTGTGTGAGTGACCGGGGGTATGAGTGACGGGGTGTGTGAGTGACGGGGAGTGAGTGTCGGGGGGTGTGAGTGATGGGTGGTGTGAGTGACGGGGTGTGTGAGTGACGGGGTGTGTGAGTGACGGGGTGTGTGAGTGACGGGGGTGTGAGTGACGGGTGTGTGAGTGACGGCGGTGTGTGAGTGACGGGGTGTGAGTGATGGGTGGTGTGAGTGACGGGGTGTGTGAGTGACGGGGGTGTGAGTGATGGGGTGTGAGTGACGGGGGTGTGAGTGACGGGGTGTGTGAGTGACGGGGATGTGAATGTCGGGGGGGTGTGAGAGACGGAGGTGTGAGTGACGGGGTGCGAGTGACGGGGGTGAGAGAGACGGGGGTGTGTGAGTGACGGGGGTGTGAGTGACGAGGGTGTGCGTGATGGGGAATGTGAGTGACGGGGGTGTGTGAGTGACGGGGGTGTGAGTGACGGAGGGTGTTAGTGACGTGGGTTTGTGAGTGACGGTGGTGTGAGTGACGTGGGTTTGTGAGTGATCAGGGTATGAGTGAGGGGGTGTGTGAGTGACGGAGTGTGAGTGTCGGGGTGTGAGTGACGGGGTGTGAGTGATGGGGGTGTATGAGTGACGGGGGTGTGTGAGTGACGGGGTGTGATTGACGGGGGTGTGTGAGTGACGTGGTTGTGAGTGACGGGGGTGTTGAGTGATGGGGGTGTGAGTGACGGGGAGTGTGAGTGACGGGGGGGTGTGAGTGACGGGGTGTGAATGTCGGGGGGGTGTGAGTGACGTGGTGTGTGAGTGACAGGGTGTGAGTGTCGGGGGGTGTGAATGACGGGGTGTGAGTGACGGGGGTGTGTTAGTGTCGGGGTGTGTGAGTGACGGGTGTGTGAGGGATGGGGGGTGTGTGTGACGGGGGTGTGAGTGACGGGAGTGTATGAGTGACAGGGGTGTGTGTGACGGGGTGTGTGAGTGACGGGGTGTGAGTGACGGGGATGTGAGCGACGGGGGTGTGAGTGACGGGGGTGTGTGAGTGTCGGGGGGTGTGAGAGACGGGGGTGTGAGTGACGGGGTGTGAGTGACGGGGAATGTGTGTGACGGGGGTGTGAGTGACCGGTGTGAGTGACGGGGGTGTGAGTGACAGGGTGTGTGAGTGACGGGGTGTGTGAGTGACAGGGGATGTGAGTGACTGGTGTGAGTGACGGGGTTTGAGTGACAGGGTGTGTGAGTGACAGGGTGTGAGTGACGGGGGTGTGAGTGTCGGGGTGTGAGTGTCGGGGGTGTGAGTGACGGGGGTCTCAGTGACGGGGTGTGTGAGTGACAGGGTGTGAGTGATGGGGTGTGAGTGACGGGGTGTGAGTGACGGGGGGTGTGAGTGATGGGGGTTTGAGTGACCTGGGTGTGTGAGTGACGGGGTGTGTGAGTGACGAGGTGTGTGAGTGACGGGGGGGTGTGAGTGACGGGGGTGTGTGATTGACAGGTGTGTGAGTGTCGGGGGGTGTGAGTGACGGGGGTGTGTAAGTGACGGGGTGGGTGAGTGACGGGGTGTGAGTGACAGGGGTGTGTGAGTGACAGGGAGTATGAGTGACGGGGTGTGTGAGTGACGCGGTGTGTGAGTGACGGGGTATGTGAGTGACGGGTTGGGGGTGTGAGTGACGAGGGTGTGACTGACGGGGGGGTGGGAGTGACGGGGTGTGAGTGACGGGGTTGTGTGATTGACGGGGGCTGTGAGTGACGGGGGTGTGAGTGACGGGGTGTGTGAGTGTCGGGAGGGTGTGAGTGACGGGGGTCTGAGTGACGGGGTGTGTGAGCGACGGGGGTGTGCGTGACGGGGGGTGTGAGTGATGAGGGGTGTGAATGACAGGGTGTGTGAGTGACGGAGTGTGAGTGACGGGGTGTGTGAGTGACGGGGTGTGTGAGTGACAGGGTGTGAGTGATGGGGTGTGAGTGACGGGGTGTGAGTGACGGGGGGTGTGAGTGATGGGGGTTTGAGTGACCTGGGTGTGTGAGTGACGGGGTGTGTGAGTGACGAGGTGTGTGAGTGACGGGGGGGTGTGAGTGACGGGGGTGTGTGATTGACAGGTGTGTGAGTGTCGGGGGGTGTGAGTGACGGGGGTGTGTAAGTGACGGGGTGGGTGAGTGACGGGGTGTGAGTGACAGGGGTGTGTGAGTGACAGGGAGTATGAGTGACGGGGTGTGTGAGTGACGCGGTGTGTGAGTGACGGGGTTTGTGAGTGACGGGGTTTGTGAGTGACGGGGTGTGAGTGACAGGGGTGTGAGTGACGGGGGGGTGAGCCTGACGGGGGTGTGTGAGTGACGGGTGTGTGAGTGACCGGGGGTGTGTGAGTGACGGGTGTGTGAGTGGCGGGGCTGTGTGAGTGACGGGGTGTGTTAGTGACGGGGTGTGAGTGTCGGGGGTGTGTGAGTGACGGGGTGTGAGTGACGGGGTGTGTGAGTTACAGGGTGTGAGTGTCGGGGGGTGTGAATGACGGGGTGTGAGTGACGGGGTGTGTGAGTGACGGAGAGGTGTGAGTGTCAGGGGGGTGTGAGTGACGGGGGTGTGTGAGTGACGGGGTGTGTGAGTGACCGGGGGTATGAGTGACGGGGTGTGTGAGTGACGGGGGAGTGAGTGTCGGGGGGTGTGAGTGATGGGTGGTGTGAGTGACGGGGTGTGTGAGTGACGGGGGTGTGTGAGTGACGGGGTGTGTGAGTGACGGGGGTGTGAGTGACGGGGTGTGTGAGTGACGGCGGTGTGTGAGTGACGGGGGTGTGAGTGATGGGTGGTGTGAGTGACGGGGTGTGTGAGTGACGGGGGTGTGAGTGATGGGGTGTGAGTGACGGGGGTGTGAGTGACGGGGTGTGTGAGTGACGGGGATGTGAATGTCGGGGGGTGTGAGAGACGGAGGTGTGAGTGACGGGGTGCGAGTGACGGGGGTGAGAGAGACGGGGGTGTGTGAGTGACGGGGGTGTGAGTGACGAGGGTGTGCGTGATGGGGAATGTGAGTGACGGGGGTGTGTGAGTGACGGGGGTGTGAGTGACGGAGGGTGTTAGTGACGTGGGTTTGTGAGTGACGGTGGTGTGAGTGACGTGGGTTTGTGAGTGATCAGGGTATGAGTGAGGGGGTGTGTGAGTGACGGAGTGTGAGTGTCGGGGTGTGAGTGACGGGGTGTGAGTGATGGGGGTGTATGAGTGACGGGGGTGTGTGAGTGACGGGGTGTGATTGACGGGGGTGTGTGAGTGACGTGGTTGTGAGTGACGGGGGTGTTTGAGTGATGGGGGTGTGAGTGACGGGGAGTGTGAGTGACGGGGGGGTGTGAGTGACGGGGTGTGAATGTCGGGGGGGTGTGAGTGACGTGGTGTGTGAGTGACAGGGTGTGAGTGTCGGGGGGTGTGAATGACGGGGTGTGAGTGACGGGGGTGTGTTAGTGTCGGGGTGTGTGAGTGACGGGTGTGTGAGGGATGGGGGGTGTGTGTGACGGGGGTGTGAGTGACGGGAGTGTATGAGTGACAGGGGTGTGTGTGACGGGGTGTGTGAGTGACGGGGTGTGAGTGACGGGGATGTGAGCGACGGGGGTGTGAGTGACGGGGGTGTGTGAGTGTCGGGGGGTGTGAGAGACGGGGGTGTGAGTGACGGGGTGTGAGTGACGGGGAATGTGTGTGACGGGGGTGTGAGTGACCGGTGTGAGTGACGGGGGTGTGAGTGACAGGGTGTGTGAGTGACGGGGTGTGTGAGTGACAGGGGATGTGAGTGACTGGTGTGAGTGACGGGGTTTGAGTGACAGGGTGTGTGAGTGACAGGGTGTGAGTGACGGGGGTGTGAGTGTCGGGGTGTGAGTGTCGGGGGTGTGAGTGACGGGGGTCTCAGTGACGGGGTGTGTGAGTGACAGGGTGTGAGTGATGGGGTGTGAGTGACGGGGTGTGAGTGACGGGGGGTGTGAGTGATGGGGGTTTGAGTGACCTGGGTGTGTGAGTGACGGGGTGTGTGAGTGACGAGGTGTGTGAGTGACGGGGGGGTGTGAGTGACGGGGGTGTGTGATTGACAGGTGTGTGAGTGTCGGGGGGTGTGAGTGACGGGGGTGTGTAAGTGACGGGGTGGGTGAGTGACGGGGTGTGAGTGACAGGGGTGTGTGAGTGACAGGGAGTATGAGTGACGGGGTGTGTGAGTGACGCGGTGTGTGAGTGACGGGGTATGTGAGTGACGGGTTGGGGGTGTGAGTGACGGGGGGGTGGGAGTGACGGGGTGTGAGTGACGGGGTTGTGTGATTGACGGGGGCTGTGAGTGACGGGGGTGTGAGTGACGGGGTGTGTGAGTGTCGGGAGGGTGTGAGTGACGGGGGTCTGAGTGACGGGGTGTGTGAGCGACGGGGGTGTGCGTGACGGGGGGTGTGAGTGATGAGGGGTGTGAATGACAGGGTGTGTGAGTGACGGAGTGTGAGTGACGGGGTGTGTGAGTGACGGGGTGTGTGAGTGACGGGGTGTGAGTGACGGAGGGTGTGAGTGACGGGGTGTGTGAGTGACTGGGTGTGTGAGTGACAGGGGTGTGTGAGTGACGGGGGTGTGTGAGTGACGGGGTGTGTGAGTGTCGGGGGGGGTGTGAGTGACGGGGGTGTGTGAGTGACAGGGTGTGAGTGACGGGTGTGTGAGTGAAGGTGTGTGTGTGACGGGGGGTGTGAGTGACGGCGGTGTGTGAGTGACGGGGTGTGAGTGACGGGGGTGTGAGTGACGGGGTGTGAGTGACGGGGGGGGGTGAGTGACGGGGTGTGAGAGACGGGGGTGTGTGAGTGACGGAGGTGTGTGATTGACGGAGGGGTGTGAGTGACGGGGTGTGTGAGTGACGGGGGGGTGTGAGTGACGGGGTGTGTGAGTGACGGACGGGGAGTGAGTGACAAGGTGTGTGAGCGACGGGGGTGTGAGTGACGGACGGGGTGTAAGTGACGGGATGTGTGAGTGACGGGGGGTGTGAGTGACGGGTGTGTGAGTGACAGGGTGTGTGAGTGACGGGGTGTGTGAGTGACGGGGTGTGAGTGACAGGGTGTGTGAGTGACGAGGTGTGTGTGATGGGGTGTCTGAGTGACAGGTTGTGTGAGTGACGGACGGGGTGTAAGTAACGGGGTGTGTGAGTGACTGCGGTGTGTGTGTGACAGGGGTGTGTGTGACGGGGTGTGTGAGTGACGGGGGTGTAAGTGACGGGGTGTGTGAGTGACGGGGTGTGTGAGTGACGGGTGTGTGAGTGAGGGGGTGTGTGAGTGACGGGGGTGTGTGTGACGGGGTGTGTGAGTGACGGGGTGTGAGTGTCGGGGTGTGTGAGTGACGGGGGGATGTGAGTGACGGGGTGTGAATGTCGGGGGGGTGTGAGTGACGGGGGTGTGAGTGACGGGGTGTGTGAGTGATGGGGGAGTGAGTGTCGGGGGTGTGTGAGTGATGGGGGTATGAGTGAGGGCGTGTGTGAGTGACGGAGTGTGAGTGTCGGGGTGTGAGTGACGGGGTGTGAGTGATGGGGGTGTATGAGTGACGGGGGTGTGTGAGTGACGGGGTGTGAGTGACGGGGGTGTGTGAGTGACGTGGTTGTGAGTGACGGGGGTGTTTGAGTGATGGGGGTGTGAGTGACGGGGTGTGTGAGTGACGGGGTGTGTGAGTGACGGGATGTGAATGTCGGGGGGGTGTGAGTGACGGGGTGTGAGTGACGGGGTGTGTGAGTGACAGGGTGCGAGTGTCGGGGGGTGTGAATGACGGGGTGTGTGTGACGGGGGTGTGTTAGTGTCGGGGTGTGTGAGTGACGGGGGTGTGTGTGACGGGCGTGTCTGAGTGACGGGGTGTGTGAGTGACGGGGTGTGTGAGTGACGGGGGGGTGTGAGTGACGGGGTGTGAATGTCGGGGGGTGTGAGTGACGGGGTGTGAGTGACGGGGTGTGTGAGTGACAGGGTGTGAGTGTCGGGGGGTGTGAATGACGGGGTGTGAGTGACGGGGGTGTGTTAGTGTCGGGGTGTGTGAGTGACGGGGGTGTGTGTGACGGGCGTGTCTGAATGACGGGGTGTGTGAGTGACGGGGTGTGAGTGACGGGGTGTGAGTGACGGGGTTTGTGAGTGACGGGGGTGTGAGTGACGGGGGTGTGAGTGACGGGAGGTGAGAGTGACGGGGGTGTGTGATTGACAGGGGTGTGTGAGTGACAGGGGTGTGTGATTGACGGGGGTGTGTGAGTGACGGGGGTGTGAGTGACGGGGTGTGTGAGTGACGGGGTGTGTGAGTGACGGGGTGTGTGAGTGATGGGGGAGTGAGTGTCGGGGGTGTGTGAGTGATGGGGTGTGTGAGTGACGTGATGTGAGTGACGGGGTGTGTGAGTGACGGATGTGTGAGTGACGGGGGTCTGAGTGACGGGAAGTGAGAGTGACGAAGGTGTGTGATTGACAGGGGTGTGTGAGTGACGGGGTGTGTGAGTGACGGGGTGTGTGAGTGACGGGGGTGTGAGTGACGGGGGTGTGAGTGACGTGGGTTTGTGAGTGATGGGGGTATGAGTGAGGGGGTGTGTGAGTAACGGAGTGTGAGTGTCGGGGTGTGAGTGACGGGGTGTGAGTGATGGGGGTGTATGAGTGACGGGGGTGTGTGAGTGACGGGGTGTGACTGACGGGGGTGTGTGAGTGACGTGGTTGTGAGTGACGGGGGTGTGTGAGTGACGGGGGGGTGTGAGTGACGGGGTGTGAATGTCGGGGGGGTGTGAGTGACAGGGTGTGTGAGTGACAGGGTGTGAGTGTCGCGGGGTGTGAATGACGGGGTGTGAGTGACGGGGGTGTGTTAGTGTCGGGGTGTGTGAGTGACGGGTGTGTGAGGGATGGGGGGTGTGTGTGACGGAGGTGTGAGTGACGGGAGTGTATGAGTGACGGGGGTGTGTGTGACGGGGTGTGTGAGTGACGGGGTGTGAGTGACGGGGATGTGAGCGACGGGGGTGTGAGTGACGGGGGTGTGTGAGTGTCGGGGGGTGTGAGTGACGGGGGTGTGAGTGACGGGGTGTGAGTGACGGGGAATGTGTGTGACGGGGGTGTGAGTGACCGGTGTGAGTGACGGGGGTGTGAGTGACAGGGTGTGTGAGTGACGGGGTGTGTGAGTGACAGGGGATGTGAGTGACTGGTGTGAGTGACGGGGTTTGAGTGACAGGGTGTGTGAGTGACAGGGTTTGAGTGACGGGGGTGTGAGTGTCGGGGTGTGAGTGTCGGGGGTGTGAGTGACGGGGGTCTCAGTGACGGGGTGTGTGAGTGACAGGGTGTGAGTGATGGGGTGTGAGTGACGGGGTGTGAGTGACGGGGGGTGTGAGTGATGGGGGTGTGAGTGACCTGGGTGTGTGAGTGACGGGGTGTGTGAGTGACGGGGTGTGTGAGTGACGGGGGGGTGTGAGTGACGGGGGTGTGTGATTGACAGGGGTGTGTGAGTGTCGGGGGGTGTGAGTGACGGGGGTGTGTAAGTGACGGGGTGTGTGAGTGACGGGGTGTGAGTGACAGGGGTGTGTGAGTGACAGGGGGTATCAGTGACGGGGTGTGTGAGTGACGCGGTGTGTGAGTGACGGGGTATGTGAGTGACGGGTTGGGGGTGTGAGTGACGAGGGTGTGACTGACGGGGTGGTGTGAGTGACGGGGTGTGAGTGACGGGGTTGTGTGATTGACGGGGGCTGTGAGTGACGGGGGTGTGAGTGACGGGGTGTGTGAGTGTCGGGAGGGTGTGAGTGACGGGGGTCTGAGTGACGGGGTGTGTGAGCGACGGGGGGTGCGTGACGGGGGGTGTGAGTGATGAGGGGTGTGAATGACAGGGTGTGTGAGTGACGGGGTGTGAGTGACGGGGTGTGTGAGTGACGGGGTGTGAGTGACGGAGGGTGTGAGTGACGGGGTGTGTGAGTGACTGGGTGTGTGAGTGACAGGGGTGTGTGAGTGACGGGGTGTGTGAGTGACAGGGGTGTGTGAGTGACGGGGGTGTGTGAGTGACGGGGTGTGTGAGTGTCGGGGGGGTGTGAGTGACGGGGGTGTGTGAGTGACGGGGTGTGTGAGTGACAGGGTGTGAGTGACGGGTGTGTGAGTAAAGGTGTGTGAGTGACGGGGGGTGTGAGTGACGGCGGTGTGTGAGTGACGGGGTGTGAGTGACGGGGGTGTGAGTGACGGGGTGTGAGTGACGGGGGGGGTGAGTGACGGGTTGTGAGTGACGGGGGTGTGTGAGTGACGGGGTGTGTGAGTGACGGGGGTGTGTGAGTGACGGAGGTGTGTGATTGACGGGGGGGTGTGAGTGACGGGGTGTGTGAGTGACGGGGGGGTGTGAGTGACGGGGTGTGTGAGTGACGGACGGGGTGTGAGTGACAAGGTGTGTGAGCGACGGGGGTGTGAGTGACGGACGGGGTGTAAGTGACGGGATGTGTGAGTGACGGGGGGTGTGAGTGACGGGTGTGTGAGTGACAGGGTGTGTGAGTGACGGGGTGTGTGAGTGACGGGGTGTGAGTGACAGGGTGTATGAGTGACGAGGTGTGTGTGATGGGGTGTGTGAGTGACAGGTTGTGTGAGTGACGGACGGGGTGTAAGTAACGGGGTGTGTGAGTGACTGCGGTGTGTGTGTGTGACAGGGGTGTGTGTGACGGGGTGTGTGAGTGACGGGGGTGTAAGTGACGGGGTGTGTGAGTGACGGGGTGTGTGAGTGACGGGTGTGTGAGTGAGGGGGTGTGTGAGTGACGGGGGTGTGTGTGACGGGGTGTGTGAGTGACGGGGTGTGAGTGTCGGGGTGTGTGAGTGACGGGGTATGAATGTCGGGGGGGTGTGAGTGACGGGGTGTGAGTGACGGGGTGTGTGAGTGACAGGGTGTGAGTGTCGGGGGGTGTGAATGACGGGGTGTGAGTGACGGGGGTGTGTTAGTGTCGGGGTGTGTGAGTGACGGGGGTGTGTGTGACGGGCGTGTCTGAGTGACGGGGTGTGTGAGTGACGGGGTGTGAGTGACGGGGTGTGAGTGACGGGGTTTGTGAGTGACGGGGGTGTGAGTGACGGGGTTTGTGAGTGACGGGGTGTGAGTGACGGGGGTGTGAGTGACGGGGGGGTGAGTCTGACGGGGGTGTGTGAGTGACGGGTGTGTGAGTGACGGGGGTGTGTGAGTGACGGGTGTGTGAGTGACCGGGGGTGTGTGAGTGACAGGGGTGTGTGAGTCACGGGTGTGTGAGTGACGGGGCTGTGTGAGTGACGGGGTGTGTGAGTGACGGGGTGTGAGTGTCGGGGGTGTGTGAGTGACGGGGTGTGAGTGACGGGGTGTGTGAGTTACAGGGTGTGAGTGTCGGGGGGTGTGAATGACGGGGTGTGAGTGACGGGGTGTGTGAGTGACGGAGAGGTGTGAGTGTCAGGGGGGTGTGAGTGACGGGGGTGTGTGAGTGACGGGGTGTGTGAGTGACCGGGGGTATGAGTGACGGGTGGTGTGAGTGACGGGGTGTGTGAGTGACGGGGTGTGTGAGTGACAGGGGATGTGAGTGACTGGTGTGAGTGACGGGGTTTGAGTGACAGGGTGTGTGAGTGACAGGGTGTGAGTGACGGGGGTGTGAGTGTCGGGGTGTGAGTGTCGGGGGTGTGAGTGACGGGGGTCTCAGTGACGGGGTGTGTGAGTGACAGGGTGTGAGTGATGGGGTGTGAGTGACGGGGTGTGAGTGACGGGGGGTGTGAGTGATGGGGGTGTGAGTGACCTGGGTGTGTGAGTGACGGGGTGTGTGAGTGACGGGGTGTGTGAGTGACGGGGGTGTGTGAGTGACGGGGGTGTGTGATTGACAGGGGTGTGTGAGTGTCGGGGGGTGTGAGTGACGGGGGTGTGTAAGTGACGGGGTGTGTGAGTGACGGGGTGTGAGTGACAGGGGTGTGTGAGTGACAGGGGGTATCAGTGACGGGGTGTGTGAGTGACGCGGTGTGTGAGTGACGGGGTATGTGAGTGACGGGTTGGGGGTGTGAGTGACGAGGGTGTGACTGACGGGGGGGTGTGAGTGACGGGGTGTGAGTGACGGGGTTGTGTGATTGACGGGGGCTGTGAGTGACGGGGGTGTGAGTGACGGGGTGTGTGAGTGTCGGGAGGGTGTGAGTGACGGGGGTCTGAGTGACGGGGTGTGTGAGCGACGGGGGGTGCGTGACGAGGGGTGTGAGTGATGAGGGGTGTGAATGACAGGGTGTGTGAGTGACGGGGTGTGAGTGACGGGGTGTGTGAGTGACGGGGTGTGAGTGACGGAGGGTGTGAGTGACGGGGTGTGTGAGTGACTGGGTGTGTGAGTGACAGGGTGTGTGAGTGTCGGGGGGGTGTGAGTGACGGGGGTGTTGGAGTGACGGGGTGTGTGAGTGACAGGGTGTGAGTGACGGGTGTGTGAGTGAAGGTGTGTGAGTGACGGGGGGTGTGAGTGACGGCGGTGTGTGAGTGACGGGGTGTGAGTGACGGGGGTGTGAGTGACGGGGTGTGAGTGACGGGGGGGGTGAGTGACGGGTTGTGAGTGACGAGGGGGTGTGAGTGACGGGGTGTGTGAGTGACGGGGGTGTGTGAGTGACGGAGGTGTGTGATTGACGGGGGGGTGTGAGTGACGGGGTGTGTGAGTGACGGGGGGGTGTGAGTGACGGGGTGTGTGAGTGACGGACGGGGTGTGAGTGACAAGGTGTGTGAGCGACGGGGGTGTGAGTGACGGACGGGGTGTAAGTGACGGGATGTGTGAGTGACGGGGGGTGTGAGTGACGGGTGTGTGAGTGACAGGGTGTGTGAGTGACGGGGTGTGTGAGTGACGGGGTGTGAGTGACAGGGTGTATGAGTGACGAGGTGTGTGTGATGGGGTGTGTGAGTGACAGGTTGTGTGAGTGACGGACGGGGTGTAAGTAACGGGGTGTGTGAGTGACTGCGGTGTGTGTGTGACAGGGGTGTGTGTGACGGGGTGTGTGAGTGACGGGGGTGTAAGTGACGGGGTGTGTGAGTGACGGGGTGTGTGAGTGACGGGTGTGTGAGTGAGGGGGTGTGTGAGTGACGGGGGTGTGTGTGACGGGGTGTGTGAGTGACGGGGTGTGAGTGTCGGGGTGTGTGAGTGACGGGGGGGTGTGAGTGACGGGGTGTGAATGTCGGGGGGGTGTGAGTGACGGGGTGTGAGTGACGGGGTGTGTGAGTGACAGGGTGTGAGTGTCGGGGGGTGTGAATGACGGGGTGTGAGTGACGGGGGTGTGTTAGTGTCGGGGTGTGTGAGTGACGGGGGTGTGTGTGACGGGCGTGTCTGAGTGACGGGGTGTGTGAGTGACGGGGTGTGAGTGACGGGGTGTGAGTGACGGGGTTTGTGAGTGACGGGGGTGTGAGTGACGGGGTTTGTGAGTGACGGGGTGTGAGTGACGGGGGTGTGAGTGACGGGGGGGTGAGTCTGACGGGGGTGTGTGAGTGACGGGTGTGTGAGTGACCGGGGGTGTGTGAGTGACAGGGGTGTGTGAGTCACGGGTGTGTGAGTGACGGGGCTGTGTGAGTGACGGGGTGTGTGAGTGACGGGGTGTGAGTGTCGGGGGTGTGTGAGTGACGGGGTGTGAGTGACGGGGTGTGTGAGTTACAGGGTGTGAGTGTCGGGGGGTGTGAATGACGGGGTGTGAGTGACGGGGTGTGTGAGTGACGGAGAGGTGTGAGTGTCAGGGGGGTGTGAGTGACGGGGGTGTGTGAGTGACGGGGGAGTGAGTGTCGGGGGGTGTGAGTGATGGGTGGTGTGAGTGACGGGGTGTGTGAGTGATGGGGGTGTGTGAGTGACGGGGTGTGTGAGTGACGGGGGTGTGAGTGACGGGGTGTGTGAGTGACGGCGGTGTGTGAGTGACGGGGGTGTGAGTGATGGGTGGTGTGAGTGACGGGGTGTGTGAGTGACGGGGGTGTGAGTGATGGGGTGTGAGTGACGGGGGTGTGAGTGACGGGGTGTGTGAGTGACGGGGATGTGAATGTCGGGGGGGTGTGAGAGACGGAGGTGTGAGTGACGGGGTGCGAGTGACGGGGGTGAGAGAGACGGGGGTGTGTGAGTGACGGGGGTGTGAGTGACGAGGGTGTGCGTGACGGGGAATGTGAGTGCCGGAGGGTGTGTGTGACGGGGGTGTGTGTGTGACAGGGTCTGTGAGTGACAGGGGTTTGTGAGTGACGGGGGTGTGTGAGTGACGGACGGGGTGTAAGTGACGGGGTATGTGTGACGGGATGTGAGTGACTGTGTGTGTGAGTGACGGGGTGTTTGAGTGATGGGGGTGTGAGTGATGGGGTGTGTGAGTGACGGGGTGTGAGTGACGGGGTGTGTGATTGACAGGGTGTGTGAGTGACGGGTGTGTGTGAGTGACGGGGGGTGTGTGAGTCACGGGGGTGTGAGTGACGGGACTGTGAGTGACAGGGTGTGTGTGACGGGGAGGTGTGAGTGACGGGGGTGTGAGGGATGGGGGAGTGAGTGTCGGGGGGGTGTGAGTGATGGTGTGTGAGTGACGGGGGTGTGAGTGACGGAGGTGTGAGTGATGGTGTGTGAGTGACGGGGGTGTGTGAGTGACGGGTGTGTGTGACTGACAGGGGTGTGTGAGTGACAGGGGTGCGTGAGTGTCGGGGGTTGTGAGTGACGTGGTGTGTGAGTGACGGGGTGTGTGTGACGGGGGTGTGTGAGTGACGAGGGTGTGTGAGTGACTGGGGGTGAGAGTGACAGGGTGTGAGTGACGGGGAGTGTGAGTGACGGGGGTGTGAGTGACGGGGTGTGAGTGATGGGTGTGTGAGTGACGGGTGTGTGAGTGACGGGGTGTGTGAGTGACGGTGTGTGTGAGTGACGGGGGGTGTGAGTGACGGGGTGTGAGTAACGGGGTGTGAGTGACGGGTGTGTGAGTGACGGGTGTGTGAGTGACGGGTGTGTGAGTGACGGGGGTGTGAGTGACGGGGTGTGAGTGACGGGTGTGTGAGTGACCGGGTGTGTGAGTGACGGGTGGTGTGAGTGACGGGGTGTGAGTGACGGGGAGTGTGAGTGACGGGGGTGTGAGTGACGGGGTGTGTGAGTGACGGGTGTGTGAGTGACGGGGTGTGTGAGTGACGGGGGGTGTGAGTGACGGGGTGTGTGTGACGGGGGTGTGTTAGTGTCGGGGTGTGTGAGTGACGGGGTGTGTGAGTGACGGTGGGGTGTGAGTGACGGGGTGTGAATGTCGGGGGGGTGTGAGTGACGGGGTGTGAGTGACGGGGTGTGTGAGTGACAGGGTGTGAGTGTCGAGTGGTGTGAATGACGGGGTGTGAGTGACGGGGGTGTGTTAGTGTCGGGGTGTGTGAGTGACGGGGGTGTGTGTGACGGGGTGTGAGTGACGGGGTGTGAGTGACGGGGTTTGTGAGTGACGGGGGTGTGAGTGACGGGGGTGTGAGTGACGGGAGGTGAGAGTGACGGGGGTGTGTGATTGACAGGGGTGTGTGAGTGACAGGGTGTGTGAGTGACGGGGTGTGTGAGTGGCGGGGTGTGTGAGTGACGGGGGGGTGTGAGTGACGGGGTATGTGAGTGACGGGGTGTGTGAGTGACGGGGGTGTGTGAGTGACGGGGGTGTGAGTGACGGAGGGTGTTAGTGACGTGGGTTTGTGAGTGACGGGGGTGTGAGTGACGTGGGTGTGTGAGTGTCGGGGGGTGTGTGTGACGGGGGTGTGAGTGACGGGGTGTGAGTGACGGGGAATGTGTGTGACGGGGGTGTGAGTGACCGGTGTGAGTGACGGGGGTGTGAGTGACAGGGTGTGTGAGTGACGGGGTGTGTGAGTGACAGGGGATGTGAGTGACTGGTGTGAGTGACGGGGTTTGAGTGACAGGGTGTGTGAGTGACAGGGTGTGAGTGACGGGGGTGTGAGTGTCGGGGTGTGAGTGTCGGGGGTGTGAGTGACGGGGGTCTCAGTGACGGGGTGTGTGAGTGACAGGGTGTGAGTGATGGGGTGTGAGTGACGGGGTGTGAGTGACGGGGGGTGTGAGTGATGGGGGTGTGAGTGACCTGTGTGTGTGAGTGACGGGGTGTGTGAGTGACAGGGGTGTGTGAGTGTCGGGGGGTGTGAGTGACGGGGGTGTGTAAGTGACGGGGTGTGTGAGTGACGGGGTGTGAGTGACAGGGGTGTGTGAGTGACAGGGGGTATGAGTGACGGGGTGTGTGAGTGACGCGGTGTGTGAGTGACGGGGTATGTGAGTGACGGGTTGG
Organism: Mobula birostris; assembly: GCF_030028105.1. Lineage (NCBI taxonomy): Eukaryota > Metazoa > Chordata > Chondrichthyes > Myliobatiformes > Myliobatidae > Mobula > Mobula birostris. The sequence continues at coordinate 44,614 of NW_027274956.1, forward strand.
GGGTGTGAGTGACGAGGGTGTGACTGACGGGGGGGTGTGAGTGACGGGGTGTGAATGACGGGGTTGTGTGATTGACGGGGGCTGTGATTGACGGGGGTGTGAGTGACGGGGTGTGTGAGTGTCGGGAGGGTGTGAGTGACGGGGGTCTGAGTGACGGGGTGTGTGAGCGACGGGGGTGTGCGTGACGGGTGGTGTGAGTGATGAGAGGTGTGAATGACAAGGTGTGTGAGTGACGGAGTGTGAGTGACGGGGTGTGTGAGTGACGGGGTGTGAGTGACGGAGGGTGTGAGTGACGGGGTGTGTGAGTGACTGGGTGTGTGAGTGACAGGGGTGTGTGAGTGACGGGGTGTGTGAGTGACAGGGGTGTGTGAGTGACGGGGGTGTGTGAGTGACGGGGTGTGTGAGTGTCGGGGGGGGTGTGAGTGACGGGGGTGTGTGATTGACGGGGTGTGTGACTGACAGGGTGTGAGTGACGGGTGTGTGAGTGAAGGTGTGTGAGTGAAGGGGGGTGTGAGTGACGGCGGTGTGTGAGTGACGGGGGTGTGTAAGTGACGGGGTGTGTGAGTGACGGGGTGTGAGTGACAGGGGTGTGTGAGTGACAGGGGGTATGAGTGACGGGGTGTGTGAGTGACGCGGTGTGTGAGTGACGGGGTATGTGAGTGACGGGTTGGGGGTGTGAGTGACGAGGGTGTGACTGACGGGGGGGTGTGAGTGACGGGGTGTGAATGACGGGGTTGTGTGATTGACGGGGGCTGTGATTGACGGGGGTGTGAGTGACGGGGTGTGTGAGTGTCGGGAGGGTGTGAGTGACGGGGGTCTGAGTGACGGGGTGTGTGAGCGACGGGGGTGTGCGTGACGGGTGGTGTGAGTGATGAGGGGTGTGAATGACAGGGTGTGTGAGTGACGGAGTGTGAGTGACGGGGTGTGTGAGTGACGGGGTGTGAGTGACGGAGGGTGTGAGTGACGGGGGTGTGAGTGACGGGGTGTGAGTGACGGGGGGGTGAGTGACGGGGTGTGAGAGACGGGGGTGTGTGAGTGACGGAGGAGTGTGATTGACGGGGGGGTGTGAGTGACGGGGTGTGTGAGTGACGGGGGGTTGTGAGTGACGGGGTGTGTGAGTGACGGACGGGGTGTGAGTGACAAGGTGTGTGAGCGACGGGGGTGTGAGTGACGGACGGGGTGTAAGTGACGGGATGTGTGAGTGACGGGGGGTGTGAGAGACGGGTGTGTGAGTGACAGCGTGTGTGAGTGACGGGGTGTGTGAGTGACGTGGTGTGAGTGACAGGGTGTGTGAGTGACGAGGTGTGTGTGATGGGGTGTGTGAGTGACAGGTTGTGTGAGTGACGGACGGGGTGTAAGTGACGGGGTGTGTGAGTGACTGCGGTGTGTGTGTGACAGGGGTGTGTGTGACGGGGTGTGTGAATGACGGGGGTGTAAGTGACGGGGTGTGTGAGTGACGGGGTGTGTGAGTGACGGGTGTGTGAGTGAGGGGGTGTGTGTGACGGGGTGTGTGAGTGACGGGGTGTGAGTGTCGGGGTGTGTGAGTGACGGGGGGGTGTGAGTGACGGGGTGTGAATGTCAGGGGGGTGTGAGTGACGGGGTGTGAGTGACGGGGTGTGTGAGTGACAGGGTGTGAGTGTCGGGGGGTGTGAATGACGGGGTGTGAGTGACGGGGGTGTGTTAGTGTCGGGGTGTGTGAGTGACGGGGGGGTGTGTGACGGGCGTGTCTGAGTGACGGGGTGTGTGAGTGACGGGGTGTGAGTGACGGGGTGTGAGTGACGGGGTTTGTGAGTGACGGGGTTTGTGAGTGACGGGGTGTGAGTGACGGGGGTGTGAGTGACGGGGGGGTGAGCCTGACGGGGGTGTGTGAGTGACGGGTGTGTGAGTGACCGGGGGTGTGTGAGTGACGGGTGTGTGAGTGACGGGGCTGTGTGAGTGACGGGGTGTGTGAGTGACGGGGTGTGAGTGTCGGGGGTGTGTGAGTGACGGGGTGTGAGTGACGGGGTGTGTGAGTTACAGGGTGTGAGTGTCGGGGGGTGTGAATGACGGGGTGTGAGTGACGGGGTGTGTGAGTGACGGAGAGGTGTGAGTGTCAGGGGGGTGTGAGTGACGGGGGTGTGTGAGTGACGGGGTGTGTGAGTGACCGGGGGTATGAGTGACGGGGTGTGTGAGTGACGGGGGAGTGAGTGTCGGGGGGTGTGAGTGATGGGTGGTGTGAGTGACGGGGTGTGTGAGTGACGGGGGTGTGTGAGTGACGGGGTGTGTGAGTGACGGGGGTGTGAGTGACGGGGTGTGTGAGTGACGGCGGTGTGTGAGTGACGGGGGTTTGAGTGATGGGTGGTGTGAGTGACGGGGTGTGTGAGTGACGGGGGTGTGAGTGATGGGGTGTGAGTGACGGGGGTGTGAGTGACGGGGTGTGTGAGTGACGGGGATGTGAATGTCGGGGGGGTGTGAGAGACGGAGGTGTGAGTGACGGGGTGCGAGTGACGGGGGTGAGAGAGACGGGGGTGTGTGAGTGACGGGGGTGTGAGTGACGAGGGTGTGCGTGACGGGGAATGTGAGTGACGTGGGTGTGTGAGTGACGGGGGTGTGAGTGACGGAGGGTGTTAGTGACTTGGGTTTGTGAGTGACGGTGGTGTGAGTGACGTGGGTTTGTGAGTGATGGGGGTATGAGTGAGGGGGTGTGTGAGTGACGGAGTGTGAGTGTCGGGGTGTGAGTGACGGGGTGTGAGTGATGGGGGTGTATGAGTGACGGGGGTGTGTGAGTGACGGGGTGTGATTGACGGGGGTGTGTGAGTGACGTGGTTGTGAGTGACGGGGGTGTTTGAGTGATGGGGGTGTGAGTGACGGGGAGTGTGAGTGACGGGGGGGTGTGAGTGACGGGGTGTGAATGTCGGGGGGGTGTGAGTGACGGGGTGGGTGAGTGACAGGGTGTGAGTGTCGGGGGGTGTGAATGACGGGGTGTGAGTGACGGGGGTGTGTTAGTGTCGGGGTGTGTGAGTGACGGCTGTGTGAGGGATGGGGGGTGTGTGTGACGGGGGTGTGAGTGACGGGAGTGTATGAGTGACAGGGGTGTGTGTGACGGGGTGTGTGAGTGACGGGGTGTGAGTGACGGGGATGTGAGCGACGGGGGTGTGAGTGACGGGGGTGTGTGAGTGTCGGGGGGTGTGAGTGACGGGGGTGTGAGTGACGGGGTGTGAGTGACGGGGAATGTGTGTGACGGGGGTGTGAGTGACCGGTGTGAGTAACGTGGGTGTGAGTGACAGGGTGTGTGAGTGACGGGGTGTGTGAGTGACAGGGGATGTGAGTGACTGGTGTGAGTGACGGGGTTTGAGTGACAGGGTGTGTGAGTGACAGGGTGTGAGTGACGGGGGTGTGAGTGTCGGGGTGTGAGTGTCGGGGGTGTGAGTGACGGGGGTCTCAGTGACGGGGTGTGTGAGTGACAGGGTGTGAGTGATGGGGTGTGAGTGACGGGGTGTGAGTGACGGGGGGTGTGAGTGATGGGGGAGTGAGTGACCTGGGTGTGTGAGTGACGGGGTGTGTGAGTGACGAGGTGTGTGAGTGACGGGGGGATGTGAGTGACGGGGGTGTGTGATTGACAGGTGTGTGAGTGTCGGGGGGTGTGAGTGACGGGGGTGTGTAAGTGACGGGGTGTGTGAGTGACGGGGTGTGAGTGACAGGGGTGTGTGAGTGACAGGGAGTATGAGTGACGGGGTGTGTGAGTGACGCTGTGTGTGAGTGACGGGGTATGTGAGTGACGGGTTGGGGGTGTGAGTGACGAGGGTGTGACTGACGGGGGGGTGGGAGTGACGGGGTGTGAGTGACGGGGTTGTGTGATGGACGGGGGCTGTGAGTGACGGGGGTGTGAGTGACGGGGTGTGTGAGTGTCGGGAGGGTGTGAGTGACGGGGGTCTGAGTGACGGGGTGTGTGAGCGACGGGGGTGTGCGTGACGGGGAGTGTGAGTGATGAGGGGTGTGAATGACAGGGTGTGTGAGTGACGGAGTGTGAGTGACGGGGTGTGTGAGTGACGGGGTGTGTGAGTGACGGGGTGTGAGTGACGGAGGGTGTGAGTGACGGGGTGTGTGAGTGACTGGGAGTGTGAGTGACAGGGGTGTGTGAGTGACGGGGGTGTGTGAGTGACGGGGTGTGTGAGTGTCGGGGGGGGTGTGAGTGACAGGGGTGTGTGAGTGACGGGGGTGTGTGAGTGACGGGGTGTGTGAGTGTCGGGGGGGGTGTGAGTGACGGGGGTGTGTGAGTGACGGGGTGTGTGAGTGACAGGGTGTGAGTGACGGGTGTGTGAGTGAAGGTGTGTGAGTGACGGGGGGTGTGAGTGACGGCGGTGTGTGAGTGACGGGGTGTGAGTGACGGGGGTGTGAGTGACGGGGTGTGAGTGACGGGGGAGGTGAGTGACGGGGTGTGAGAGACGGGGGTGTGTGAGTGACGGAGGTGTGTGATTGACGGGGGGGTGTGAGTGACGGGGTGTGTGAGTGACGGGGGGGTGTGAGTGACGGGGTGTGTGAGTGACGGACGGGGTGTGAGTGACAAGGTGTGTGAGTGACGGGGGTGTGAGTGACGGAGGGTGTTAGTGACGTGGGTTTGTGAGTGACGGTGGTGTGAGTGACGTGGGTTTGTGAGTGATGGGGGTATGAGTGAGGGGGTGTGTGAGTGACGGGGGTGTGAGTGATGGGTGGTGTGAGTGACGGGGTGTGTGAGTGACGGGGGTGTGAGTGATGGGGTGTGAGTGACGGGGGTGTGAGTGACGGGGTGTGTGAGTGACGGGGATGTGAATGTCGGGGGGGTGTGAGAGACGGAGGTGTGAGTGACGGGGTGCGAGTGACGGGGGTGAGAGAGACGGGGGTGTGTGAGTGACGGGGGTGTGAGTGACGAGGGTGTGCGTGACGGGGAATGTGAGTGCCGGAGGGTGTGTGTGACGGGGGTGTGTGTGTGACAGGGTCTGTGAGTGACAGGGGTGTGTGAGTGACGGGGGTGTGTGAGTGACGGTCGGGGTGTAAGTGACGGGGTATGTGTGACGGGATGTGAGTGACTGTGTGTGTGAGTGACGGGGTGTTTGAGTGATGGGGGTGTGAGTGATGGGGTGTGTGAGTGACGGGGTGTGAGTGACGGGGTGTGTGATTGACAGGGTGTGTGAGTGACGGGTGTGTGTGAGTGACGGGGGGTGTGTGAGTCACGGGGGTGTGAGTGACGGGACTGTGAGTGACAGGGTGTGTGTGACGGGGAGGTGTGAGTGACGGGGGTGTGAGGGATGGGGGAGTGAGTGTCGGGGGGGTGTGAGTGATGGTGTGTGAGTGACGGGGGTGTGAGTGACGGAGGTGTGAGTGATGGTGTGTGAGTGACGGGGGTGTGTGAGTGACGGGTGTGTGTGACTGACAGGGGTGTGTGAGTGACAGGGGTGCGTGAGTGTCGGGGGTTGTGAGTGACGTGGTGTGTGAGTGACGGGGTGTGTGTGACGGGGGTGTGTGAGTGACGAGGGTGTGTGAGTGACTGGGGGTGAGAGTGACAGGGTGTGAGTGACGGGGAGTGTGAGTGACGGGGGTGTGAGTGACGGGGTGTGAGTGATGGGTGTGTGAGTGACGGGTGTGTGAGTGACGGGGTGTGTGAGTGACGGGGGGTGTGAGTGACGGGGTGTGAGTAACGGGGTGTGAGTGACGGGTGTGTGAGTGACGGGTGTGTGAGTGACGGGTGTGTGAGTGACGGGGGTGTGAGTGACGGGGTGTGAGTGACGGGTGTGTGAGTGACCGGGTGTGTGAGTGACGGGTGGTGTGAGTGACGGGGTGTGAGTGACGGGGAGTGTGAGTGACGGGGGTGTGAGTGACGGGGTGTGTGAGTGACGGGTGTGTGAGTGACGGGGTGTGTGAGTGACGGGGGGTGTGAGTGACGGGGTGTGTGTGACGGGGGTGTGTTAGTGTCGGGGTGTGTGAGTGACGGGGTGTGTGAGTGACGGGGGGGTGTGAGTGACGGGGTGTGAATGTCGGGGGGGGTGTGAGTGACGGGGTGTGAGTGACGGGGTGTGTGAGTGACAGGGTGTGAGTGTCGAGTGGTGTGAATGACGGGGTGTGAGTGACGGGGGTGTGTTAGTGTCGGGGTGTGTGAGTGACGGGGGTGTGTGTGACGGGGTGTGAGTGACGGGGTGTGAGTGACGGGGTTTGTGAGTGACGGGGGTGTGAGTGACGGGAGGTGAGAGTGACAGGGGTGTGTGATTGACAGGGGTGTGTGAGTGACAGGGGTGTGTGATTGACGGGGGTGTGTGAGTGACGGGGTGTGTGAGTGACGGGGTGTGTGAGTGATGGGGGAGTGAGTGTCGGGGGTGTGTGAGTGATGGGGTGTGTGAGTGACGTGATGTGAGTGACGGGGTGTGTGAGTGACGGATGTGTGAGTGACGGGGGTCTGAGTGACGGGAGGTGAGAGTGACGAAGGTGTGTGATTGACAGGGGTGTGTGAGTGACAGGGTGTGTGAGTGACGGGGTGTGTGAGTGGCGGGGTGTGTGAGTGACGGGGGGGTGTGAGTGACGGGGTATGTGAGTGACGGGGTGTGTGAGTGACGGGGGTGTGTGAGTGACGGGGGTGTGAGTGACGGAGGGTGTTAGTGACGTGTGTTTGTGAGTGACGGGGGTGTGAGTGACGTGGGTGTGTGAGTGACAGGGTGTGTGAGTGACGGGGTGTGTGAGTGACAGGGGATGTGAGTGACTGGTGTGAGTGACGGGGTTTGAGTGACAGGGTGTGTGAGTGACAGGGTGTGAGTGACGGGGGTGTGAGTGTCGGGGTGTGAGTGTCGGGGGTGTGAGTGACGGGGGTCTCAGTGACGGGGTGTGTGAGTGACAGGGTGTGAGTGATGGGGTGTGAGTGACGGGGTGTGAGTGACGGGGGGGTGTGAGTGATGGGGGTGTGAGTGACCTGTGTGTGTGAGTGACGGGGTGTGTGAGTGACGGGGGGGTGTGAATGACGGGGGTGTGTGATTGACAGGGGTGTGTGAGTGTCGGGGGGTGTGAGTGACGGGGGTGTGTAAGTGACGGGGTGTGTGAGTGACGGGGTGTGAGTGACAGGGGTGTGTGAGTGACAGGGGGTATGAGTGACGGGGTGTGTGAGTGACGCGGTGTGTGAGTGACGGGGTATGTGAGTGACGGGTTGGGGTGTGAGTGACGAGGGTGTGACTGACGGGGGGGTGTGAGTGACGGGGTGTGAATGACGGGGTTGTGTGATTGACGGGGGCTGTGATTGACGGGGGTGTGAGTGACGGGGTGTGTGAGTGTCGGAAGGGTGTGAGTGACGGGGGTCTGAGTGACGGGGTGTGTGAGCGACGGGGGTGTGCGTGACGGGTGGTGTGAGTGATGAGGGGTGTGAATGACAAGGTGTGTGAGTGACGGAGTGTGAGTGACGGGGTGTGTGAGTGACGGGGTGTGAGTGACGGAGGGTGTGAGTGACGGGGTGTGTGAGTGACTGGGTGTGTGAGTGACAGGGGTGTGTGAGTGACGGGGTGTGTGAGTGACAGGGGTGTGTGAGTGACGGGGGTGTGTGAGTGACGGGGTGTGTGAGTGTCGGGGGGGTGTGAGTGACGGGGGTGTGTGATTGACGGGGTGTGTGAGTGACAGGGTGTGAGTGACGGGTGTGTGAGTGAAGGTGTGTGAGTGAAGGGGGGGTGTGAGTGACGGCGGTGTGTGAGTGACGGGGGTGTGTAAGTGACGGGGTGTGTGAGTGACGGGGTGTGAGTGACAGGGGTGTGTGAGTGACAGGGGGTATGAGTGACGGGGTGTGTGAGTGACGCGGTGTGTGAGTGACGGGGTATGTGAGTGACGGGTTGGGGGTGTGAGTGACGAGGGTGTGACTGACGGGGGGTGTGAGTGACGGGGTGTGAATGACGGGGTTGTGTGATTGACGGGGGCTGTGATTGACGGGGGTGTGAGTGACGGGGTGTGTGAGTGTCGGGAGGGTGTGAGTGACGGGGGTCTGAGTGACGGGGTGTGTGAGCGACGGGGGTGTGCGTGACGGGTGGTGTGAGTGATGAGGGGTGTGAATGACAGGGTGTGTGAGTGACGGAGTGTGAGTGACGGGGTGTGTGAGTGACGGGGTGTGAGTGACGGAGGGTGTGAGTGACGGGGGTGTGAGTGACGGGGTGTGAGTGACGGGGGGGTGAGTGACGGGGTGTGAGAGACGGGGGTGTGTGAGTGACGGGGTGTGAGAGACGGGGGTGTGTGAGTGACGGAGGTGTGTGATTGACGGGGGGGTGTGAGTGACGGGGTGTGTGAGTGACGGGGGGGTGTAAGTGACGGGATGTGTGAGTGACGGGGGGTGTGAGAGACGGGTGTGTGAGTGACAGCGTGTGTGAGTGACGGGGTGTGTGAGTGACGTGGTGTGAGTGACAGGGTGTGTGAGTGACGAGGTGTGTGTGATGGGGTGTGTGAGTGACAGGTTGTGTGAGTGACGGACGGGGTGTAAGTAACGGGGTGTGTGAGTGACTGCGGTGTGTGTGTGACAGGGGTGTGTGTGACGGGGTGTGTGAATGACGGGGGTGTAAGTGACGGGGTGTGTGAGTGACGGGGTGTGTGAGTGACGGGTGTGTGAGTGAGGGGGTGTGTGTGACGGGGTGTGTGAGTGACGGGGTGTGAGTGTCGGGGTGTGTGAGTGACGGGGGGGTGTGAGTGACGGGGTGTGAATGTCAGGGGGGTGTGAGTGACGGGGTGTGAGTGACGGGGTGTGTGAGTGACGGGGTGTGAGTGTCGGGGGGTGTGAATGACGGGGTGTGAGTGACGGGGGTGTGTTAGTGTCGGGGTGTGTGAGTGACGGGGGGTGTGTGACGGGCGTGTCTGAGTGACGGGGTGTGTGAGTGACGGGGTGTGAGTGACGGGGTGTGAGTGACGGGGTTTGTGAGTGACGGGGTTTGTGAGTGACGGGGTTTGTGAGTGACGGGGTGTGAGTGACGGGGGTGTGAGTGACGGGGGGGTGAGCCTGACGGGGGTGTGTGAGTGACGGGTGTGTGAGTGACCGGGGGTGTGTGAGTGACGGGTGTGTGAGTGACGGGGCTGTGTGAGTGACGGGGTGTGTGAGTGACGGGGTGTGAGTGTCGGGGGTGTGTGAGTGACGGGGTGTGAGTGACGGGGTGTGTGAGTTACAGGGTGTGAGTGTCGGGGGGTGTGAATGACGGGGTGTGAGTGACGGGGTGTGTGAGTGACGGAGAGGTGTGAGTGTCAGGGGGGTGTGAGTGACGGGGGTGTGTGAGTGACGGGGTGTGTGAGTGACCGGGGGTATGAGTGACGGGGTGTGTGAGTGACGGGGGAGTGAGTGTCGGGGTGTGAGTGAGGGGGTGTGAGTGGTGGTGAGTGACGGGGTGTGTGAGTGACGGGGGTGTGTGAGTGACGGGGTGTGTGAGTGACGGGGGTGTGAGTGACGGGGTGTGTGAGTGACGGCGGTGTGTGAGTGACGGGGGTTTGAGTGATGGGTGGTGTGAGTGACGGGGTGTGTGAGTGACGGGGGTGTGAGTGATGGGGTGTGAGTGACGGGGGTGTGAGTGACGGGGTGTGTGAGTGACGGGGATGTGAATGTCGGGGGGGGTGTGAGAGACGGAGGTGTGAGTGACGGGGTGCGAGTGACGGGGGTGAGAGAGACGGGGGTGTGTGAGTGACGGGGGTGTGAGTGACGAGGGTGTGCGTGACGGGGAATGTGAGTGACGTGGGTGTGTGAGTGACGGGGGTGTGAGTGACGGAGGGTGTTAGTGACTTGGGTTTGTGAGTGACGGTGGTGTGAGTGACGTGGGTTTGTGAGTGATGGGGGTATGAGTGAGGGGGTGTGTGAGTGACGGAGTGTGAGTGTCGGGGTGTGAGTGACGGGGTGTGAGTGATGGGGGTGTATGAGTGACGGGGGTGTGTGAGTGACGGGGTGTGATTGACGGGGGTGTGTGAGTGACGTGGTTGTGAGTGACGGGGGTGTTTGAGTGATGGGGGTGTGAGTGACGGGGAGTGTGAGTGACGGGGGGGTGTGAGTGACGGGGTGTGAATGTCGGGGGGGTGTGAGTGACGGGGTGTGTGAGTGACAGGGTGTGAGTGTCGGGGGGTGTGAATGACGGGGTGTGAGTGACGGGGGTGTGTTAGTGTCGGGGTGTGTGAGTGACGGGTGTGTGAGGGATGGGGGGTGTGTGTGACGGGGGTGTGAGTGACGGGAGTGTATGAGTGACAGGGGTGTGTGTGACGGGGTGTGTGAGTGACGGGGTGTGAGTGACGGGGATGTGAGCGACGGGGGTGTGAGTGACGGGGGTGTGTGAGTGTCGGGGGGTGTGAGTGACGGGGGTGTGAGTGACGGGGTGTGAGTGACGGGGAATGTGTGTGACGGGGGTGTGAGTGACCGGTGTGAGTAACGTGGGTGTGAGTGACAGGGTGTGTGAGTGACGGGGTGTGTGAGTGACAGGGGATGTGAGTGACTGGTGTGAGTGACGGGGTTTGAGTGACAGGGTGTGTGAGTGACAGGGTGTGAGTGACGGGGATGTGAGTGTCGGGGTGTGAGTGTCGGGGGTGTGAGTGACGGGGGTCTCAGTGACGGGGTGTGTGAGTGACAGGGTGTGAGTGATGGGGTGTGAGTGACGGGGTGTGAGTGACGGGGGGTGTGAGTGATGGGGGAGTGAGTGACCTGGGTGTGTGAGTGACGGGGTGTGTGAGTGACGAGGTGTGTGAGTGACGGGGGGGTGTGAGTGACGGGGGTGTGTGATTGACAGGTGTGTGAGTGTCGGGGGGTGTGAGTGACGGGGGTGTGTAAGTGACGGGGTGTGTGAGTGACGGGGTGTGAGTGACAGGGGTGTGTGAGTGACAGGGAGTATGAGTGACGGGGTGTGTGAGTGACGCGGTGTGTGAGTGACGGGGTATGTGAGTGACGGGTTGGGGGTGTGAGTGACGAGGGTGTGACTGACGGGGGGGTGGGAGTGACGGGGTGTGAGTGACGGGGTTGTGTGATTGACGGGGGCTGTGAGTGACGGGGGTGTGAGTGACGGGGTGTGTGAGTGTCGGGAGGGTGTGAGTGACGGGGGTCTGAGTGACGGGGTGTGTGAGCGACGGGGGTGTGCGTGACGGGGGGTGTGAGTGATGAGGGGTGTGAATGACAGGGTGTGTGAGTGACGGAGTGTGAGTGACGGGGTGTGTGAGTGACGGGGTGTGTGAGTGACGGGGTGTGAGTGACGGAGGGTGTGAGTGACGGGGTGTGTGAGTGACTGGGTGTGTGAGTGACAGGGGTGTGTGAGTGACGGGGGTGTGTGAGTGACGGGGTGTGTGAGTGTCGGGGGGGGTGTGAGTGACAGGGGTGTGTGAGTGACGGGGGTGTGTGAGTGACGGGGTGTGTGAGTGACGGGGGGGGTGTGAGTGACGGGGGTGTGTGAGTGACGGGGTGTGTGAGTGACAGGGTGTGAGTGACGGGTGTGTGAGTGAAGGTGTGTGAGTGACGGGGGGTGTGAGTGACGGCGGTGTGTGAGTGACGGGGTGTGAGTGACGGGGGTGTGAGTGACGGGGTGTGAGTGACGGGGGAGGTGTGTGACGGGGTGTGAGAGACGGGGGTGTGTGAGTGACGGAGGTGTGTGATTGACGGGGGGGGTGTGAGTGACGGGGTGTGTGAGTGACGGGGGGGTGTGAGTGACGGGGTGTGTGAGTGACGGACGGGGTGTGAGTGACAAGGTGTGTGAGTGACGGGGGTGTGAGTGACGGAGGGTGTTAGTGACGTGGGTTTGTGAGTGACGGTGGTGTGAGTGACGTGGGTTTGTGAGTGATGGGGGTATGAGTGAGGGGGTGTGTGAGTGACGGAGTGTGAGTGTCGGGGTGTGAGTGACGGGGTGTGAGTGATGGGGGTGTATGAGTGACGGGGGTGTGTGAGTGACGGGGTGTGATTGACGGGGGTGTGTGAGTGACGGGGTGTGTGAGTGACGGGGGGGTGTGAGTGACGGGGTGTGTGAGTGACGGACGGGGTGTGAGTGACAAGGTGTGTGAGCGACGGGGGTGTGAGTGACGGACGGGGTGTAAGTGACGGGATGTGTGAGTGACGGGGGGTGTGAGTGACGGGTGTGTGAGTGACAGGGTGTGTGAGTGACGGGGTGTGTGAGTGACGGGGTGTGAGTGACAGGGTGTGTGAGTGACGAGCTGTGTGTGATGGGGTGTGTGAGTGACAGGTTGTGTGAGTGACGGACGGGGTGTGAGTAACGGGGTGTGTGAGTGACTGCGGTGTGTGTGTGACAGGGGTGTGTGTGACGGGGTGTGTGAGTGACGGGGGTGTAAGTGACGGGGTGTGTGAGTGACGGGGTGTGTGAGTGACGGGTGTGTGAGTGAGGGGGTGTGTGAGTGACGGGGGTTTGTGTGACGGGGTGTGTGAGTGACGGGGTGTGAGTGTCGGGGTGTGTGAGTGACGGGGGGATGTGAGTGACGGGGTGTGAATGTCGGGGGGGTGTGAGTGACGGGGTGTGAGTGACGGGGTGTGTGAGTGACAGAGTGTGAGTGTCGGGGGGTGTGAATGACGGGGTGTGAGTGACGGGGGTGTGTTAGTATCGGAGTGTGTGAGTGACGGACGTGTGTGTGACGGGCGTGTCTGAGTGACGGGGTGTGTGAGTGACGGGGTGTGAGTGACGGGGTTTGTGAGTGACGGGGTGTGAGTGACGGGGGTGTGAGTGACGGGGGGGTGAGTCTGACGGGGGTGTGTGAGTGACGGGTGTGTGAGTGACCGGGGGTGTGTGAGTGACAGCGGTGTGTGATTGACGGGTGTGTGAGTGACGGGGCTGTGTGAGTGACGGGGTGTGAGTGACGGGGTGTGCGAGTGACGGAGAGGTGTGAGTGTCAGGGGGGTGTGAGTGACGGGGGTGTGTGAGTGACGGGGTGTGTGAGTGACCGGGGGTGTGAGTGACGGCGGTGTGTGAGTGACGGGGTGTGAGTGACGGGGGTGTGAGTGACGGGGTGTGAGTGACGGGGTGTGTGAGTGACGGGGGGGTCTGAGTGACGGGGTGTGTGAGTGACGGACGGGGTGTGAGTGACAAGGTGTGTGAGCGACGGGGGTGTGAGTGACGGACGGGGTGTAAGTGACGGGATGTGTGAGTGACGGGGGGTGTGAGTGACGGGTGTGTGAGTGACAGGGTGTGTGAGTGACGGGGTGTGTGAGTGACGGGGTGTGAGTGACAGGGTGTGTGAGTGACGAGGTGTGTGTGATGGGGTGTGTGAGTGACAGGTTGTGTGAGTGACGGACGGGGTGTAAGTAACGGGGTGTGTGAGTGACTGCGGTGTGTGTGTGACAGGGGTGTGTGTGACGGGGTGTGTGAGTGACGGGGGTGTAAGTGACGGGGTGTGTGAGTGACGGGGTGTGTGAGTGACGGGTGTGTGAGTGAGGGGGTGTGTGAGTGACGGGGGTGTGTGTGACGGGGTGTGTGAGTGACGGGGTGTGAGTGTCGGGGTGTGTGAGTGACGGGGGGATGTGAGTGACGGGGTGTGAATGTCGGGGGGGTGTGAGTGACGGGGTGTGAGTGACGGGGTGTGTGAGTGACAGAGTGTGAGTGTCGGGGGGTGTGAATGACGGGGTGTGAGTGACGGGGGTGTGTTAGTGTCGGGGTGTGTGAGTGACGGGGGTGTGTGTGACGGGCGTGTCTGAGTGACGGGGTGTGTGAGTGACGGGGTGTGAGTGACGGGGTTTGTGAGTGACGGGGTGTGAGTGACGGGGGTGTGAGTGACGGGGGGGTGAGTCTGACGGGGGTGTGTGAGTGACGGGTGTGTGAGTGACCGGGGGTGTGTGAGTGACAGCGGTGTGTGATTGACGGGTGTGTGAGTGACGGGGCTGTGTGAGTGACGGGGTGTGTGAGTGACGGGGTGTGAGTGTCGGGGGTGTGTGAGTGACGGGGTGTGAGTGACGGGGTGTGTGAGTTACAGGGTGTGAGTGTCGGGGGGTGTGAATGACGGGGTGTGAGTGACGGGGTGTGTGAGTGACGGAGAGGTGTGAGTGTCAGGGGGGTGTGAGTGACGGGGGTGTGTGAGTGACGGGGTGTGTGAGTGACCGGGGGTATGAGTGACGGGGTGTGTGAGTGACGGGGGAGTGAGTGTCGGGGGGTGTGAGTGATGGGTGGTGTGAGTGACGGGGTGTGTGAGTGACAGGGGTGTGTGAGTGACGGGGTGTGTGAGTGACGGGGGTGTGAGTGACGGGGTGTGTGAGTGACGGCGGTGTGTGAGTGACGGGGGTGTGAGTGATGGGTGGTGTGAGTGACGGGGTGTGTGAGTGACGGGGGTGTGAGTGATGGGGTGTGAGTGACGGGGGTGTGAGTGACGGAGTGTGTGAGTGACGGGGATGTGAATGTCGGGGGGGTGTGAGAGACGGAGGTGTGAGTGACGGGGTGCGAGTGACGGGGGTGAGAGAGACGGGGGTATGTGAGTGACGGGGGTGTGAGTGACGAGGGTGTGCGTGACGGGGAATGTGAGTGCCGGAGGATGTGTGTGACGGGGGTGTGTGTGTGACAGGGTCTGTGAGTGACAGGGGTGTGTGAGTGACGGGGGTTTGTGAGTGACGGACGGGGTGTAAGTGACGGGGTATGTGTGACGGGATGTGAGTGACTGTGTGTGTGAGTGACAGGGTGTGTGAGTGACGGGGTGTTTGAGTGATGGGGGTGTGAGTGATGGGGTGTGTGAGTGACGGGTGTGAGTGACGGGGTGTGTGATTGACAGGGTGTGTGAGTGACGGGTGTGTGTGAGTGACGGGGGGTGTGTGAGTCCCGGGGGTGTGAGTGACGGGACTGTGAGTGACAGGGTGTGTGTGACGGGGAGGTGTGAGTGACGGGGGTGTGAGGGATGGGGGAGTGAGTGTCGGGGGGGTGTGAATGATGGTGTGTGAGTGAGGGGGGTGTGAGTGACGGAGGTGTGAGTGACGGGGGTGTGTGAGTGACGGGTGTGTGTGACTGACAGGGGTGTGTGAGTGACAGGGGTGTGTGAGTGTCGGGGGGGTGTGAGTGACGTGGTGTGTGAGTGACGGGGTGTGTGTGACGGGGGTGTGTGAGTGACGAGGGTGTGTGAGTGACTGGGGGTGAGAGTGACAGGGTGTGAGTGACGGGGAGTGTGAGTGACGGGGGTGTGAGTGACGGGTTGTGAGTGATGGGTGTGTGAGTGACGGGTGTGTGAGTGACGGGGTGTGTGAGTGACGGGGGATGTGCGTGACGGGGTGTGAGTAACGGGGTGTGAGTGACGGGTGTGGGAGTGACGGGTGTGTGAGTGACGGGTGTGTGAGTGACGGGGGTGTGAGTGACGGGGTGTGAGTGACGGGTGTGTTAGTGACCGGGTGTGTGAGTGACGGGTGGTGTGAGTGACGGGGTGTGAGTGACGGGGAGTGTGAGTGACGGGGGTGTGAGTGACGGGGTGTGTGAGTGACGGGTGTGTGAGTGACGGGGTGTGTGAGTGACGGGGGGTGTGAGTGACGGGGTGTGAGTAACGGGGTGTGAATGACGGGTGTGTGAGTGACGGGTGTGTGAGTGACGGGTGTGTGAGTGACGGGGGTGTGAGTGACGGGGTGTGAGTGACGGGTGTGTGAGTGACCGGGTGTGTGAGTGACGGGTGGTGTGAGTGACGGGGTGTGAGTAACGGGGTGTGAGTGACGTGTGTGTGAGTGACGGGTGTGTGTGACGGGGGTGTATGAGTGACTGGGGGTGTGAGTGACAGGGTGTGAGTGACGGGGTGTGTGAGTGACGGGGGGTGTGAGTGACGGGGGTGTGAGTGACGGGGTATGAGTGACGGGGGGTGTGAGTGACGGGGTGTGAGTGACGGGGTGTGAGTAACGGGGTGTGAGTGACGGGGGGTTGTGAGTGACGGGGTGTGAGTGCCGGGGGTGTGTGAATGACAGGGTGTGAGTGACGGGGGTGTGAGTGATGGGGGTGTGTGAGTGACGGGGGTGTGAGTGACGGGGGTGTGAGTGACAGGGGTGCGTGAGTGACGGGGTGTGAGTGACGGAGTGAGTGATTGACGGGGGTGTGAGTGACGGGGTATGAGTGACGGGGGGTGTGAGTGACGGGGTGTGAGTGACGGGGTGTGAGTAACGGGGTGTGAGTGACGTGTGTGTGAGTGACGGGTGTGTGTGACCGGGGTGTATGAGTGACTGGGGGTGTGAGTGACAGGGTGTGAGTGACGGGGTGTGTGAGTGACGGGGTGAGTGAGTGACGGGGTGTGTGAGTGACGGGGTGTGAGTGACGGGGGGTGTGAGTGACGGGGTGTGAGTGACGGGGTGTGTGAGTGACGGGGTGTGAGTGACGAGGGTGTGAGAGTGACGGCGTGTGAGTGACGGGGTTTGAGTGACGGGGGCTGTAAATGACGGGGGGAGTGAGTGACGGGGAATGTGAATGACGGGGAATGTGTGTAACGGGGGGTGTGAGTGACGGGGGGTGTGAGTGACGGGGCGTGTGAGTGACGGGGTGTGAGTGACGGGGGGTGTGAGTGACGGGGTGTGAGTGACGGGGTGTGAGTGACGGGGAATGTGTGTGATGGGGTGTGTGAGTGACGAGGGTGTGTGAGTGACGGGGTGTGAGTGACGGGGTGTGTGAGTGATGGGGTGTGAGTGACGGGGTGTGTGAGTGACGGGGTGTGAGTGACGGGGTGTGTGAGTGACGGGGGTCTGAGTGATGGGGTGTGTGAGTGACAGGGTGTGAGTGACGGGGTGTGAGTGACGGGGGGAGTGAGTGACGGGGTGTGAGTGACGGGGTGTGAGAGACGGGGGGAGTGAGTGAAGGGGAATGTGTGACGGGGGTGTGAGTGACGGGTGTGAGTGACGTGGTATGTGAAGGTGTGTGAGTCACGGGGTGTGTGAGTGACGGGGTCTGAGTGACGGGGGTGTGAGTGACGGGGGTGTGTGAGTGACGGGGTGTGTGAGTGACGGGGTATGAGTGACGGGGTGTGTGAGTGACGGGGTGTGTGAGTGACGTGGGGGGTTGTGTGAGTGACGGGGGTGTGAGTGACGGGGGTGTGTGAGTGTCGGGGTGTGTGAGTGACGTGGGTGTGTGTGACGGGGGTGTGTGAGTGACGGGGTGCGTGAGTGACGGGGTGTGAGTGACGGGGTTTGTGAGTGACGGGGTGTGAGTGACGGGGGTGTGAGTGACGGGGGGGTGAGAGTGACGGGGGTGTGTGAGTGACGGGTGTGCGAGTGATGGGGGGTCTGAGTGACGGGGGGGTGTGAGTGACGGGGGTGTGTGTTACGGGGTGTGTGAGTGACGGGGTGTGAGTGACGGGTGTGTGAGTGACGGGGGTGTGAGTGACGGGGGTGTGTGAGTGTTGGGGAGTGTGAGTGACGGGGGTGTGAGTGACGGGGTGTGAGTGACGGGGTGTGAGTGAAGGGGAATGTGTGTGACGGGGGTGTGAGTGACCGGTGTGAGTGACGGGGTTGTGAGTGACAGGGGGTGTGAGTGACGGGTGTGAGTGACGGGGGTGTGAGTGACAGGGTGGGTGAGTGACAGGGTGTGAGTGACGGGGGTGTGAGTGACGGGGTGTGAGTGACGGAGGTATGAGTGACGGGGCTGTGAGTGACGTAGGTCTGAGTGACGGGGTCTGTGAGTGACAGGGTGTGAGTGATGTGGTGTGAGTGACGGGGTGTGTGAGTGACGGGGTGTGTGAGTGACGAGGGGGGTGTGAGTGACTGGGGTGTGTGATTGACAGGGGTGTGTGAGTGTCGGGGGGTGTGAGTGACGGGGTGTGTGAGTGACGGGGGTGTGTGAGTGACGGTGTGTGAGTGACAGGGGGTGTGAGTGACAACGTGTGTAAGTGACAGGGTGTGTGAGTGACGGGGTGTGAGTGACAGGGGTGTGTGAGTGACAGGGGGTGTGAGTGACGGGGTGTGTGAGTGACGCGGTGTGTGAGTGACGGGGTGTGTGAGTGACGGTGGGGTGTGAGTGACAAGGGTGTGAGTGACGGGGGTGTGTGAGTGACGGGGTGTGAGTGACGGGGGTGTGTGAGTGACGGGGGGTGTGAGTGAGGGGGTGTGAGTGACGGGGGGTGTCATTGACGGGGGTGTGTGAGTGACGGGGTGTGAGTGACGGGGGTGTGAGTGACGGGGTGTGAATGACGGGGGGGTGTGAGTGACGGGGTGTGAGCGACGGGGGGTGTGAGTGACGGGGTGTGTGAGTGACCAGGGTGTGTGAGTGACGGGGGGGTGTTAGTGACGGGGTGTGTGAGTGACGCGGGGTGTGAGTGACGGGGTGTGTGATTGACGGACGGGGTGTGAGTGACAGGGTGTGTGAGCGACGGGGGTGTGAGTGACGGACGGGGTGTAAGTGACGGAGTGTGTGAGTGACGGGGGGTGTGAGTGACGGGTGTGTAAGTGACAGGGTGTGTGAGTGACGAGGTGTGTGAGTGACGGGGTGTGAGTGACAGGGTGTGTGAGTGACGAGGTGTGTGTGATGGGGTGTGTGAGTGACAGGGTGTGTGAGTGACGGACGGGGTGTAAGTGACGAGGTGTGTGAGTGACTGGGGTGTGTGTGACGGGGTGTGTGAGTGACGGGGGTGTAAGTGACGGGGTGTGTGAGTGACGGGGTGTGAGAGTGACGGGTGTGTGAGTGAGGGGGTGTGTGAGTAACGGGGGTGTGTGTGAAGGGGTGTGTGAGTGACGGGGTGTGTGTGACGGGGTTGCGAGTGACGGGGGAGTGTGAGTGTCGGGGGGGGTGAGTGACGGGGGTGTGAGTGACGGGGTGTGAGTGACGGGGTGTGAGTGACGGGGAATGTGTGTGACGGGGGTGTGAGTGACCGTTGTGAGTGACGGGGGTGTGAGTGACGGGGTGTGTGAGTGACGGGGTGTGTGAGTGACGGCGGGGGTGTGAGTGACAGGGGTGTGTGATTGACAGGGGTGTGTGAGTGTCGGGGGGTGTGAGTGACGGGCGTGTGTGAGTGACGGGGGGGTGTGAGAGACGGTGTGTGAGTGACAGGGGGTGTGAGTGACGGGGTGTGTGAGTGAAGGGGTGTGTGAGTGACGGGGTGTGAGTGACAGGGGTGTGTGAGTGACAGGGGGTGTGAGTGACGGGGTGTGTGAGTGACGCGGTGTGTGAGTGACGGGGTGTGTGAGTGACGGGGTGTGAGTGACGGGGTGTGAGTGACGGGGAATGTGTGTGATGGGGTGTGTGAGTGACAAGGGTGTGTGAGTGACGGGGTGTGAGTGACGGGGTGTGTGAGTGATGGGGTGTGAGTGACGGGGTGTGTGAGTGACGGGGTGTGAGTGACGGGGGGTGTGAGTGACGGGGGTCTGAGTGATGGGGTGTGTGATTGACGGTGTGAGTGACGGGGTGTGAGTGACGGGGTGTGTGAGTGACGGGGTATGAGTGACGGGGTGTGTGAGTGACGGGGTGTGTGAGTGACGTGGGGGGGTGTGTGAGTGACGGGGGTGTGAGTGACGGGGGTGTGTGAGTGTCGGGGTGTGTGAGTGACGTGGGTGTGTGTGACGGGGGTGTGTGAGTGACGGGGTGCGTGAGTGACGGGGTGTGAGTGACGGGGTTTGTGAGTGACGGGGTGTGAGTGACGGGGGTGTGAGTGACGGGGGGGTGAGAGTGACGGGGGTGTGTGAGTGACGGGTGTGCGAGTGATGGAGGGTGTGAGTGACGGGGGGGTGTGAGTGACGGGGGTGTGTGTTACGGGGTGTGTGAGTGACGGGGTGTGAGTGACGGGTGTGTGAGTGACGGGGGTGTGAGTGACGGGGGTGTGTGAGTGTCGGGGGGTGTGAGTGACGGGGGTGTGAGTGACGGGGTGTGAGTGACGGGGTGTGAGTGAAGGGGAATGTGTGTGACGGGGGTGTGAGTGACCGGTGTGAGTGACGGGGTTGTGAGTGACAGGGGGTGTGAGTGACGGGTGTGAGTGACGGGGGTGTGAGTGACAGGGTGGGTGAGTGACAGGGTGTGAGTGACGGGGGTGTGAGTGACGGGGTGTGAGTGACGGGGGTATGAGTGACGGGGCTGTGAGTGACGTAGGTCTGAGTGACGGGGTCTGTGAGTGACAGGGTGTGAGTGATGTGGTGTGAGTGACGGGGTGTGTGAGTGACGGGGTGTGTGAGTGACGAGGGGGGTGTGAGTGACAGGGGTGTGTGATTGACAGGGGTGTGTGAGTGTCGGGGGGTGTGAGTGACGGGGTGTGTGAGTGACGGGGGTGTGTGAGTGACGGTGTGTGAGTGACAGGGGGTGTGAGTGACGGGGTGTGAGTGACAGGGGTGTGTGAGTGACAGGGGGTGTGAGTGACGGGGTGTGTGAGTGACGCGGTGTGTGAGTGACGGGGTGTGTGAGTGACGGTGGGGTGTGAGTGACAAGGGTGTGAGTGACGGGGGTGTGTGAGTGACGGGGTGTGAGTGACGGGGGGGTGTGAGTGACGGGGGGTGTGAGTGAGGGGGTGTGAGTGACGGGGGGTGTCATTGACGGGGGTGTGTGAGTGACGGGGTGTGAGTGACGGGGGTGTGAGTGACGGGGTGTGAATGACGGGGGGGTGTGAGTGACGGGGTGTGAGCGACGGGGGGGTGTGAGTGACGGGGTGTGTGAGTGACCAGGGTGTGTGAGTGCCGGGGGGGGTGTTAGTGACGGGGTGTGTGAGTGACGGGGGGTGTGAGTGACGGGGTGTGTGATTGACGGACGGGGTGTGAGTGACAGGGTGCGTGAGCGACGGGGGTGTGAGTGACGGACGGGGTGTAAGTGACGGAGTGTGTGAGTGACGGGGGGTGTGAGTGACGGGTGTGTAAGTGACAGGGTGTGTGAGTGACGAGGTGTGTGAGTGACGGGGTGTGAGTGACAGGGTGTGTGAGTGACGAGGTGTGTGTGATGGGGTGTGTGAGTGACAGGGTGTGTGAGTGACGGACGGGGTGTAAGTGACGAGGTGTGTGAGTGACTGGGGTGTGTGTCACGGGGTGTGTGAGTGACGGGGGTGTAAGTGACGGGGTGTGTGAGTGACGGGGTGTGAGAGTGACGGGTGTGTGAGTGAGGGGGTGTGTGAGTAACGGGGGTGTGTGTGAAGGGGTGTGTGAGTGACGGGGTGTGAGTGACGGGGGTGTGAGTGACGGGGGAGTGTGAGTGTCGGGGGGGGTGAGTGACGGGGGTGTGAGTGACGGGGTGTGAGTGACGGGGAATGTGTGTGACGGGTGTGTGAGTGACCGTTGTGAGTGACGGGGGTGTGAGTGACGGGGTGTGTGAGTGACGGGGTGTGTGAGTGACGGCGGGGGTGTGAGTGATAGGGGTGTGTGATTGACAGGGGTGTGTGAGTGTCGGGGGGTGTGAGTGACGGGGGTGTGTGAGTGACGGGGGGTGTGAGAGACGGTGTGTGAGTGACAGGGGGTGTGAGTGACGGGGTGTGTGAGTGAAGGGGTGTGTGAGTGACGGGGTGTGAGTGACAGGGGTGTGTGAGTGACAAGGGGTGTGAGTGACGGGGTGTGTGAGTGACGCGGTGTGTGAGTGACGGGGTGTGTGAGTGACGGGGTGTGAGTGACGGGGTGTGAGTGACGGGGAATGTGTGTGATGGGGTGTGTGAGTGACAAGGGTGTGTGAGTGACGGGGTGTGAGTGACGGGGTGTGTGAGTGATGGGGTGTGAGTGACGGGGTGTGTGAGTGACGGGGTGTGAGTGACGGGGGGTGTGAGTGACGGGGGTCTGAGTGATGGGGTGTGTGATTGACAGGGTGTGAGTGACGGGATGTGAGTGACGGGGGGAGTGAGTGACGGGGGGAGTGAGTTACGGGGTGTGAGTGACGGAGTGTGATTGACGGGGGGAGTGAGTGACGGGGAATGTGAGAGACGGGGAATGTGTGTGACGGGGGTGTGAGTGACGGGTGTGAGTGACGTGGTGTGAGTGACGGGGTGTGTGAGTGACGGGGTGTGAGTGACGGGGGTGTGAGTGACGGGGGTGTGTGAGTGACGGGGTATGAGTGACGGGGTGTGTGAGTGACGGGGGTCTGAGTGATGGGGTGTGTGAGTGACAGGGTGTGAGTGACGGGGTGTGAGTGACGGGGGGAGTGAGTGACGGGGTGTGAGTGACGGGGTGTGAGAGACGGGGGGAGTGAGTGACGGGGAATGTGTGACGGGGGTGTGAGTGACGGGTGTGAGTGACGTGGTATGAGTGAAGGTGTGTGAGTGACGGGGTGTGTGAGTGACGGGGTCTGAGTGACGGGGCTGTGAGTGACGGGGGTGTGTGAGTGACGGGGTGTGTGAGTGACGGGGTATGAGTGACGGGGTGTGTGAGTGACGGGGTGTGTGAGTGACGTGGGGGGGTGTGTGAGTGACGGGGGTGTGAGTGACGGGGTGTGTGAGTGACGGGGTGTGTGAGTGACGGGGGTGTGAGTGACGGGGTGTGTGAGTGACGGGGTGTGTGAGTGACGCGAGTGTGTGTGATGGGGGGTGTGAGTGACGGGGTGTGAGTGACGGGTTGTGAGAATTACGGGGTGTGAGTGACGGGCTGTGAGTGACGGGGTCTGTGATTGACGGGGTGTGAGTGACTGGGTGTGTGAATGACGGGGTGTGTGAGTGACAGGGTGTGTGAGTGACGGAGGGTGTGAGTGACGGGGTGTGAGTGACGGGATGTGAGTGACAGGGTGTGTGAGTGTCGGGGTGTGTGAGTGACGGGGGTGTGTGAGTGTCGGGGTGTGTGAGTGACGTGGGTGTGTGTGACGGGGGTGTGTGAGTGACGGGGTGCGTGAGTGACGGGGTGTGAGTGACGGGGTTTGTGAGTGACGGGGTGTGAGTGACGGGGGTGTGAGTGACGGGGGGGTGAGAGTGACGGGGGTGTGTGAGTGACGGGTGTGCGAGTGATGGGGGGTGTGAGTGACGGGGGTGTGAGTGACGGGGGGGTGTGAGTGACGGTGGTGTTTGTTACGGGGTGTGTGAGTGACGGGGTGTGAGTGACGGGTGTGTGAGTGACGGGGGTGTGAGTGACGGGGGTGTGTGAGTGTCGGGGGGTGTGAGTGACGGGGGTGTGAGTGACGGGGTGTGAGTGACGGCGTGTGAGTGAAGGGGAATGTGTGTGACGGGGGTGTGAGTGACCGGTGTGAGTGACGGGGTTGTGAGTGACAGGGGGTGTGAGTGACGGGTGTGAGTGACGGGGGTGTGAGTGACAGGGTGGGTGAGTGACAGGGTGTGAGTGACGGGGGTGTGAGTGACGGGGTGTGAGTGACGGGGGTATGAGTGACGGGGCTGTGAGTGACGTAGGTCTGAGTGACGGGGTCTGTGAGTGACAGGGTGTGAGTGATGTGGTGTGAGTGACGGGGTGTGTGAGTGACGGGGTGTGTGAGTGACGAGGGGGGTGTGAGTGACAGGGGTGTGTGATTGACAGGGGTGTGTGAGTGTCGGGGGGTGTGAGTGACGGGGTGTGTGAGTGACGGGGGTGTGTGAGTGACGGTGTGTGAGTGACAGGGGGTGTGAGTGACAACGTGTGTAAGTGACAGGGTGTGTGAGTGACGGGGTGTGAGTGACAGGGGTGTGTGAGTGACAGGGGGTGTGAGTGACGGGGTGTGTGAGTGACGCGGTGTTTGAGTGACGGGGTGTGTGAGTGACGGAGGGGTGTGAGTGACAAGGGTGTGAGTGACGGGGGTGTGTGAGTGACAAGGGTGTGAGTGACGGGGGTGTGTGAGTGACGGGGTGTGAGTGACGGGGGTGTGTGAGTGACGGGGGGTGTGAGTGAGGGGGTGTGAGTGACGGGAGGTGTCATTGACGGGGGTGTGTGAGTGACGGGGTGTGAGTGACGGGGGTGTGAGTGACGGGGTGTGAATGACGGGGGGGTGTGAGTGACGGGGTGTGAGCGACGGGGGGGTGTGAGTGACGGGGTGTGTGAGTGACCAGGGTGTGTGAGTGACGGGGGGGTGTTAGTGACGTGGTGTGTGAGTGACGGGGGGTGTGAGTGACGGGGTGTGTGATTGACGGACGGGGTGTGAGTGACAGGGTGTGTGAGCGACGGGGGTGTGAGTGACGGACGGGGTGTAAGTGACGGAGTGTGTGAGTGACGGGGGGTGTGAGTGACGGGTGTGTAAGTGACAGGGTGTGTGAGTGACGAGGTGTGTGAGTGACGGGGTGTGAGTGACGGTGTGTGAGTGACGAGGTGTGTGTGATGGGGTGTGTGAGTGACAGGGTGTGTGAGTGACGGACGGGGTGTAAGTGACGAGGTGTGTGAGTGACTGGGGTGTGTGTGACGGGGTGTGTGAGTGACGGGGGTGTAAGTGACGGGGTGTGTGAGTGACGGGGTGTGAGAGTGACGGGTGTGTGAGTGAGGGGGTGTGTGAGTAACGGGGGTGTGTGTGAAGGGGTGTGTGAGTGACGGGGTGTGAGTGACGGGGGTGTGAGTGACGGGGGAGTGTGAGTGTCGGGGGGGGTGAGTGACGGGGGTGTGAGTGACGGGGTGTGAGTGACGGGGTGTGAGTGACGGGGAATGTGTGTGACGGGGGTGTGAGTGACCGTTGTGAGTGACGGGGGTGTGAGTGACGGGGTGTGTGAGTGACGGGGTGTGTGAGTGACGGCGGGGGTGTGAGTGACAGGGGTGTGTGATTGACAGGGGTGTGTGAGTGTCGGGGGGTGTGAGTGACAGGGGGTGTGAGTGACGGGGTGTGTGAGTGAAGGGGTGTGTGAGTGACGGGGTGTGAGTGACAGGGGTGTGTGAGTGACAAGGGGTGTGAGTGACGGGGTGTGTGAGTGACGCGGTGTGTGAGTGACGGGGTGTGTGAGTGACGGGGTGTGAGTGACGGGGTGTGAGTGACGGTGAATGTGTGTGATGGGGTGTGTGAGTGATAAGGGTGTGTGAGTGACGGGGTGTGAGTGACGGGGTGTGTGAGTGATGGGGTGTGAGTGACGGGGTGTGTGAGTGACGGGGTGTGAGTGACGGGGGGTGTGAGTGACGGGGGTCTGAGTGATGGGGTGTGTGATTGACAGGGTGTGAGTGACGGGATGTGAGTGACGGGGGGAGTGAGTGACGGGGGGAGTGAGTTACGGGGTGTGAGTGACGGAGTGTGATTGACGGGGGGAGTGAGTGACGGGGAATGTGAGTGACGGGGAATGTGTGTGACGGGGGTGTGAGTGACGGGTGTGAGTGACGTGGTGTGAGTGACGGGGTGTGTGAGTGACGGGGTGTGAGTGACGGGGGTGTGTGAGTGACGGGGTATGAGTGACGGGGTGTGTGAGTGACGGGGGTCTGAGTGATGGGGTGTGTGAGTGACAGGGTGTGAGTGACGGGGTGTGAGTGACGGGGGGAGTGAGTGACGGGGTGTGAGTGACGGGGTGTGAGAGACGGGGGGAGTGAGTGACGGGGAATGTGTGACGGGGGTGTGAGTGACGGGTGTGAGTGACGTGGTATGAGTGAAGGTGTGTGAGTGACGGGGTGTGTGAGTGACGGGGTCTGAGTGACGGGGGTGTGAGTGACGGGGGTGTGTGAGTGACGGGGTGTGTGAGTGACGGGGTATGAGTGACGGGGTGTGTGAGTGACGGGGTGTGTGAGTGACGTGGGGGGGTGTGTGAGTGACGGGGGTGTGAGTGACGGGGTGTGTGAGTGACGGGGTGTGTGAGTGACGGGGGTGTGAGTGACGGGGTGTGTGAGTGACGGGGTGTGTGAGTGACGGGGTGTGTGAGTGACGCGAGTGTGTGTGATGGGGGGTGTGAGTGACGGGGTGTGAGTGACGGGTTGTGAGAATTACGGGGTGTGAGTGACGGGCTGTGAGTGACGGGGTCTGTGATTGACGGTGTGTGAGTGACTGGGTGTGTGAATGACGGGGTGTGTGAGTGACAGGGTGTGTGAGTGACGGAGGGTGTGAGTGACGGGGTGTGAGTGACGGGATGTGAGTGACAGGGTGTGTGAGTGTCGGGGTGTGTGAGTGACGGGGGTGTGTGAGTGTCGGGGTGTGTGAGTGACGTGTGGGTGTGTGTGACGGGGGTGTGTGAGTGACGGGGTGCGTGAGTGTCGGGGTGTGAGTGACGGGGTTTGTGAGTGACGGGGTGTGAGTGACGGGGGTGTGAGTGACGGGGGGGTGAGAGTGACGGGGGTGTGTGAGTGACGGGTGTGCGAGTGATGGGGGGTGTGAGTGACGGGGGTGTGAGTGACGGGGGGGTGTCAGTGACGGGGGTGTGTGTTACGGGGTGTGTGAGTGACGGGGTGTGAGTGACGGGTGTGTGAGTGACGGGGGTGTGAGTGACGGGGGTGTGTGAGTGTCGGGGGGTGTGAGTGACGGGGGTGTGAGTGACGGGGTGTGAGTGACGGCGTGTGAGTGAAGGGGAATGTGTGTGACGGGGGTGTGAGTGACCGGTGTGAGTGACGGGGTTGTGAGTGACAGGGGGTTGTGACGGGTGTGAGTGACGGGGGTGTGAGTGACAGGGTGGGTGAGTGACAGGGTGTGAGTGACGGGGGTGTGAGTGACGGGGTGTGAGTGACGGGGGTATGAGTGACGGGGCTGTGAGTGACGTAGGTCTGAGTGACGGGGTCTGTGAGTGACAGGGTGTGAGTGATGTGGTGTGAGTGACGGGGTGTGTGAGTGACGGGGTGTGTGAGTGACGAGGGGGGTGTGAGTGACAGGGGTGTGTGATTGACAGGGGTGTGTGAGTGTCGGGGGGTGTGAGTGACGGGGTGTGTGAGTGACGGGGGTGTGTGAGTGACGGTGTGTGAGTGACAGGGGGTGTGAGTGACGGGGTGTGAGTGACAGGGGTGTGTGAGTGACAGGGGGTGTGAGTGACGGGGTGTGTGAGTGACGCGGTGTGTGAGTGACGGGGTGTGTGAGTGACGGTGGGGTGTGAGTGACAAGGGTGTGAGTGACGGGGGTGTGTGAGTGACGGGGTGTGAGTGACGGGGGTGTGTGAGTGACGGGGGGTGTGAGTGAGGGGGTGTGAGTGACGGGGGGTGTCATTGACGGGGGTGTGTGAGTAACGGGGGTGTGAGTGACGGGGGTGTGAGTGACGGGGTGTGAATGACGGGGGGGTGTGAGTGACGGGGTGTGAGCGACGGGGGGGTGTGAGTGACGGGGTGTGTGAGTGACCAGGGTGTGTGAGTGACGGGGGGGGTGTTAGTGACGGGGTGTGTGAGTCACGGGGGGGTGTGAGTGACGGGGTGTGTGATTGACGGACGGGGTGTGAGTGACAGGGTGCGTGAGCGACGGGGGTGTGAGTGACGGACGGGGTGTAAGTGACGGAGTGTGTGAGTGACGGGGGGTGTGAGTGACGGGTGTTTAAGTGACAGGGTGTGTGAGTGACGAGGTGTGTGAGTGACGGGGTGTGAGTGACAGGGTGTGTGAGTGACGAGGTGTGTGTGATGGGGTGTGTGAGTGACAGGGTGTGTGAGTGACGGACGGGGTGTAAGTGACGAGGTGTGTGAGTGACTGGGGTGTGTGTGACGGGGTGTGTGAGTGACGGGGGTGTAAGTGACGGGGTGTGTGAGTGACGGGGTGTGATAGTGACGGGTGTGTGAGTGAGGGGGTGTGTGAGTAACGGGGGTGTGTGTGAAGGGGTGTGTGAGTGACGGGGTGTGAGTGACGGGGCTGTGAGTGACGGGGGAGTGTGAGTGTCGGGGGGGGGTGAGTGACGGGGGTGTGAGTGACGGGGTGTGAGTGACGGGGAATGTGTGTGACGGGGGTGTGAGTGACCGTTGTGAGTGACGGGGGTGTGAGTGACGGGGTGTGTGAGTGACGGGGTGTGTGAGTGACGGCGGGGGTGTGAGTGACAGGGGTGTGTGATTGACAGGGGTGTGTGAGTGTCGGGGGGTGTGAGTGACGGGGGTGTGTGAGTGACGGGGGGTGTGAGAGACGGTGTGTGAGTGACAGGGGGTGTGAGTGACGGGGTGTGTGAGTGAAGGGGTGTGTGAGTGACGGGGTGTGAGTGACAGGGGTGTGTGAGTGACAAGGGGTGTGAGTGACGGGGTGTGTGAGTGACGCGGTGTGTGAGTGACGGGGTGTGTGAGTGACGGGGTGTGAGTGACGGGGTGTGAGTGACGGGGAATGTGTGTGATGGGGTGTGTGAGTGACAAGGGTGTGTGAGTGACGGGGTGTGAGTGACGGGGTGTGTGAGTGATGGGGTGTGAGTGACGGGGTGTGTGAGTGACGGGGTGTGAGTGACGGGGGGTGTGAGTGACGGGGGTCTGAGTGATGGGGTGTGTGATTGACAGGGTGTGAGTGACGGGATGTCAGTGACGGGGGGAGTGAGTGACGGGGGGAGTGAGTTACGGGGTGTGAGTGACGGAGTGTGATTGACGGGGGGAGTGAGTGACGGGGAATGTGAGTGACGGGGAATGTGTGTGACGGGGGTGTGAGTGACGGGTGTGAGTGACGTGGTGTGAGTGACGGGGTGTGTGAGTGACGGGGTGTGAGTGACGGGGGTGTGTGAGTGACGGGGTATGAGTGACGGGGTGTGTGAGTGACGGGGGTCTGAGTGATGGGGTGTGTGAGTGACAGGGTGTGAGTGACGGGGTGTGAGTGACGGGGGGAGTGAGTGACGGGGTGTGAGTGACGAGGTGTGAGAGACGGGGGGAGTGAGTGACGGGGAATGTGTGACGGGGGTGTGAGTGACGGGTGTGAGTGACGTGGTATGAGTGAAGGTGTGTGAGTGACGGGGTGTGTGAGTGACGGGGTCTGAGTGACGGGGGTGTGAGTGACGGGGGTGTGTGAGTGACGGGGTGTGTGAGTGACGGGGTATGAGTGACGGGGTGTGTGAGTGACGGGGTGTGTGAGTGACGTGGGGGGGTGTGTGAGTGACGGGGGTGTGAGTGACGGGGTGTGTGAGTGACGGGGTGTGTGAGTGACGGGGGTGTGAGTGACGGGGTGTGTGAGTGACGGGGTGTGTGAGTGACGCGAGTGTGTGTGATGGGGGGTGTGAGTGACGGGGTGTGAGTGACGGGTTGTGAGAATTACGGGGTGTGAGTGACGGGCTGTGAGTGACGGGGTCTGTGATTGACGGTGTGTGAGTGACTGGGTGTGTGAATGACGGGGTGTGTGAGTGACAGGGTGTGTGAGTGACGGAGGGTGTGAGTGACGGGGTGTGAGTGACGGGATGTGAGTGACAGGGTGTGTGAGTGTCGGGGTGTGTGAGTGACGGGGGTGTGTGAGTGTCGGGGTGTGTGAGTGACGTGTGGGTGTGTGTGACGGGGGTGTGTGAGTGACGGGGTGCGTGAGTGTCGGGGTGTGAGTGACGGGGTTTGTGAGTGACGGGGTGTGAGTGACGGGGGTGTGAGTGACGGGGGGGTGAGAGTGACGGGGGTGTGTGAGTGACGGGTGTGCGAGTGATGGGGGGTGTGAGTGACGGGGGTGTGAGTGACGGGGGGGTGTCAGTGACGGGGGTGTGTGTTACGGGGTGTGTGAGTGACGGGGTGTGAGTGACGGGTGTGTGAGTGACGGGGGTGTGAGTGACGGGGGTGTGTGAGTGTCGGGGGGTGTGAGTGACGGGGGTGTGAGTGACGGGGTGTGAGTGACGGCGTGTGAGTGAAGGGGAATGTGTGTGACGGGGGTGTGAGTGACCGGTGTGAGTGACGGGGTTGTGAGTGACAGGGGGTGTGAGTGACGGGTGTGAGTGACGGGGGTGTGAGTGACAGGGTGGGTGAGTGACAGGGTGTGAGTGACGGGGGTCTGAGTGACGGGGTGTGAGTGACGGGGGTATGAGTGACGGGGCTGTGAGTGACGTAGGTCTGAGTGACGGGGTCTGTGAGTGACAGGGTGTGAGTGATGTGGTGTGAGTGACGGGGTGTGTGAGGTGACGGGGTGTGTGAGTGACGAGGGGGGTGTGAGTGACAGGGGTGTGTGATTGACAGGGGTGTGTGAGTGTC